>NW_024097065.1:600000-849907 GCF_016545835.1 Crotalus tigris
AGGACAGGACAGCTTTCCAGCAGCTGTTGATGGTTGGGATCAAGTGCACAGCCACTTGGTGTGTGGTGCTTGTTTAAGATTCCTTATACAGATAAGTCTTCATTAGTGCAGTTCGAAAATCCCATGCACAATAGTTGAATCTGTACTATTTGAAGTGCTATTTCTATGGAAAATATGGTAAATGGTTCCAGCTTGATAAAAAAAGTCCATGAAAATGTTCAAACATATATGTTTACATGTATGTTCATATGTTTATATGAAATATTGCAGTAAATGATAAAAAGAATGTACATCTCATTTGAATTTACATGACTATATGAAGTCACATAGAAAGCAAAATAAAAACAAAACAAATTACTATAGATTCAGGCATTCCAACACCATCCTATTTTAGTGTTGCTATGATCACATCCATACCATTCAGTTACATCAAATTTTTGCTGAAAAGTAACGATGAGCCTCTTCTTTTTAAAATTTATACTGTTTTCCTCTAATGGAATCTTTCTCTTTTTCATACTGTACACAAGAAGATTAGCAGCATCTAAACCCCAACTGTAATTGTGCCTCAACTGTACACAATTCATGTTAAAACAAATATCACATTATTCAAACTCACACTAATTACAACTCTCTTGTATACATATCAGCCTGAGTGTTGCAGCATTGCCATTCTTTCTGTACTTCTGAGTAATATGAAAATACTATATGGAAGACATCATCATCTTACAGTAAACTTAATTTCCCAAAGAATGATCCTTAACAATGCCTTAGTAAGGCCACAATTGGAATACTGCATCCAGTTTTGGTTACCACGATGTAAAAAAGATGTTGAGACTCTAGAAAGAGTACAGAGAAGAGCAACAAAGATGATTAGGGGACTGGAGGCTAAAGCATATAAGGAATGGTTGCTGGAATTGGGTATGTCTAGTTTAATGGAGAGAAGGATGAGGGGAGACATGATAGCAGTGTTCCATATCTCAGGGGCTGCCACAAAGAAGAGGGAGTCAAGCTATTCTCCAAGGCGCCTGCAGGCAGGACAAGAAGCAACAGGTGGAAAGTGACCAAAGAGAGAAGCAACCTAGAACTAAGGAGAAACTTCCTGACAGTTAGAACAATTAACCAGTGGAACAACCTGCCTCCAGAAGTGGTGAATGTTCCAACACTGGAGGTTTTTCAGAAGAGACTGGACAGCCATTTGTCTGGAATGGTATAGGGTTTCCTGCCTGAGCAGGGGGTTGGACTAGATGATCTCTAAGGTCCCTTCCAACTTTACTACTACTATTAATTATTATTATTATCATCATCATCATCATCATCATCATCATCATCATCATCGTATCTTTACTATGAGTGCCTTTATTGCAATTTGGGCTTGTCAAATTACTTTAATGGTGTCACAAAAGCTTCTCAAGTCACATCTGTAACCTATCCTAACTCATTTAAGAAACATATAGCTTTTGTTAAGGATTTATTTCTCAATTTCATACAGGTAATAGCAATATCACTTAGACTTACATACCGCTTCACAGTGCTTTACAGCCCTCTCTAAGCAGTTTACAGAGTCAGCATTTGGCCCCCAACAATCTGGGTCCTCATTTTACCGACCTCGAAAGGATGGAAGGCTCGGCCTACGACCAAAATTGGGATCAAAATTTCCGTTGCTAAGTAAGGCACTTGTTAAGTGAGTCATTTCTGATTTTATGTCCTTTTTGCCATGGTTGTTAAGCAAATCACTGCAGCAATTAAGCGAATCGTGTGGTTGTTAAGCAAATCCAACTCACTCCCACTGACTTTGTTGTCAGAAGCTGGCTGGGAAGGTCACTAATGGCAATCATGTGAACTTGGGATGTTGCAACCATGATAAATATATATACCGGTTGCCAAGTATTGAAATTTTGATCCTGGGAAGGTGGTGCTGCTGCAATGGTCGTAAGTTCAAGGACTAGTTGAAAGTCACTCTTTTCAGTGCCATTGTAACTCTGAACTGTCATGAAATGAATGGTTGTAAGTTGAGGACTATCTGTATAGTAGATTTTCTCTAATGACCTCAAGTATTGCAGTCATTATTGATGGAAATATGCTTGATGAAATCAGATTTGACCTAAGGTAGCAGAACAGTACTAGTATACTGTAATAAAATATGGGAGAACAAAGTTACAATAAGTTGAAGTAGCACATCTCTAGGCTCCTCCCAGATAAGCTGCCTTGTGCAGTAGTTAGGAGAAAATCAACAATAATGTATGATATGGATCATGTTCTGCATAAGTTTTCTCCACAACAAACCCTCAGCTTAGTCACCTGCTAAAATTTCTCCTTTTGAGGTAAGCTAGTGAAAAAGTTCAGAGAAGAGCAACTAATATGATCCAAGGCCTGGAGACTAAAACATAGGAAGAACGGCTATAGGACTTGGGGTTTGGCTAGTCTAAAGAAAAAAAAAAATAGGCATGACATGATAGCAGTATTCCAGTATTTGAGAGGCTGCCACAAAGAAGAGGGGGTCAAATTATTCTCCAAAGCACCAGAGGGCAGGACAAGAAACAATAGTTGGAAACTGATCAAAGAGAGAAGCAACCTGGAATTAAGGCGAAAGTTCCTAACAATTAACCAGTGGAACTACTTGCCTTCAGAAATCATGGGTGCTCCATCACTGGAGGTTTTTAAGAAGAGACTGGATAGTCACTTGTCTGAGATTCTATAGGTTCTCCTGCTTCAGCAGGGAGCTGGACTAGAAAACCTCCAATCCCATTCCATTCCATTCCCACCTCAAGATGAGTTCAGGTACTTAACTTGTGATGTTGTTGGGCTACTTTTAGTGTGGGTGCTATGTGCTATTTTAATGATGGTTAATAGTTTGCAAATTATAAAATGGTTATTTTTATTAGGGATTTAAAGACTATCTTCTTTTTATGTTTATACATTATACATTATCTAGAACAGTCATGTCAAACTTGCGACGTCACGTGACATCATGCGACATATCAGAACTTTTTCCTCATTGCAGGCAATGGGGTGGGCACGGTTTCCTTGTGATGTGTCCGGCCCGTGGGCTGGCAATTTGCCATCCCTGATCTAGAACCTTTGATTAAGAAGTATCAAAATTATAAGAAAGAATAAAGATTTTTTTTGTTGTAAGCCTCAATTATCTGATTTTTCTTCAACAAACCTACAACCAAGACTAAGCCCACTGAACAAAGATCAGACATAGCAATCCTACAAGCCTTCCTAGAATGTGCCAATAATCCAGGATCCTGTGAAGGCAAAACACACAATGGAATTGAGGCTCAGATATGTTGGCATCCCTTCTGCCATTTTCAGTTTGCTTTTCTTTAAAAAAGTTAGTTAATTTAAATCCACTCAAGGACTATTTTAAACTTGAAGGCTAGAAAAACCTCTGGAATGTTTGGATCCAAACAGTCTCCCATCCAGCTCATGACACAGATTCCATTCCTCCCCCCCCCCCCGCCTTTTTTTAACTTCTTGATATAAGAGCTCCAGAACTGTTGATTGCAAGGCTGCTCCAGATGTTTCTCCAAGAGTCAGAAGGGTAGAATTGATGTTAGTTTCCCTCTTTCAGTCTTGGAGGGAAGAATCCAACCCCTCATTTTATTCTCAAGAAAGCTTTCCATATGATACAATCTTAGTCTTACATGATTCTCATATATACTGTACTTACTAAAAGATTATTAAATGTTTCACTTTCCCTCTTGCACATATAGCTCAATAGTTCCACTATTAGCAAACATTTAAAAATACACAAAAAATGTTAAAACATTCTCCTGCTCCTCTCTATTGTACAGTACTGCATCCTCTTTCATGAAAAATATTCAGTTTTTATATATGGACGTTAATTATAATTTTACAGTACGGCATCTGTGGTTTGTCTATGGCATAATAGAGTAATAAACACTTGTAACCTTTAATAAATGTACAGCCCACTTTTAAGATACAGTGAAGTCAGAATCTAACAAAGATCTACACTACCTCAATATGGATTTGTTGTATTTATTTAATAGCAGGAGGAAAAATCTTTTACATGGCACTATGGCTTTTCCTGCAGGATTAGAAGAATTGATTAAACTAGCATCAACTAAACTAAAAAAGAATACTTCAGATTGAGAAGCCAAGTAGCCAACGTGCTGTGATGTTGTAGTAGAGGTCAGCAATACACCAAGGCCAAAAATTATAAAAGGAAAGCATAACCAGAGCCAATTCTTTTCCCCTTTCGAAAGAAAAAAACATTTGGCCTTTCTGCCAGAGTTGTCAGCACTGGGAGAACAGCACCGGCAGGAACCTCATATTCCTGACCAAGCCCTCTTGTATACAATGCCTCCTGAATGAAAGGAACTAAAGCCCAACAGAGATAGCCGACTGTCAGGAACCTGCCCTGACGTTAGTACATTGACAGGGTTGCCTTTCCAGGATATCAGAGCAACAACCTGCAGCGAGAGATACTGGACTTTCACAGGCTTCCAGATTGCATGTTTGCTCTTCAGGTAATTAAACAAGGAAACAGGGGCTTGAAAGTACAAGGCTCAGCCAGTGCAGTGGCTCCAAACTTCTACATATCAACTTCCGCAAGAACTGCCTGAAGCGTCAACATAATCTTCTAGATATGTGTATTCTCTGAGTGACATAGGCACACACAACTCTTCATTCACTGAAGCAAATATTGCTAGTCTTTTCCATAATTGTTCTGAGTAAGCAGCTTTATAAACTGTTTTTTTCTTTTATAAAATAGACACGTGAGGAAACATTGCATCAACTGGAAATAAATTAGCTCTTTTAAATCTAAATATGTAAAGAGTAAATAATATGTAAAAAAGAAATGATTAGAGTGATCTGGGTTGCAAAAATCTGGATGATTATGTGCTGATACAAAAAAATTAGAGTTCTCAGTATCCCTTTGCTGCCACCTGGTGGTCATCCATATTTGAACAGAAATATGGTTGCCAGGAGATCATGTTAACTTTAATGGATGCCATCATGACTTTTTGAAAAATATCTGCCTCCTTAATTAGTTAAACTTTATCATAACCAGAGATATATCGTAGGAACAATAATTTAAAAGACAATTAGGAATGAACAGAATACAGAATTTCCCTTTCTTTTTTGTTTCAAGTCCCTTTCTCGCCTGCCTGCCTGCCTGTCTGCCTGCCTGCCCGCCTATCTATCTATCTATCTATCTATCTATCTATCTATCTATCTATCTATCTATCTATCTATCTATCTATCTATCATCTATCTATCTATCTATCTATCTATCTATCTATCTATCTATCTATCTATCTATCTATCTATCTATCTATCTCAAATTTACTTCTATCCATACAGAGATGTTTGAATTGTTTGATGCAGAACACATGGCTGGCAAGCAACACAGAAGCAAAGACCAGGAAGGCTTTGAAATTGATCTAATTTCCTACTGTTTAAAATGCCATGTGAAATAAAACATTTTTTAAAATTAAAAAGTAAGTAACATTCTGCTTTGTCTCAAGAATTTGTTGTATAGAACACAGGCTGAAAGACAAGAGAGGAGCAGTACAAAAGCAAGCTCGCTTGTCCATGTTCAACACAAAGAACATTAAATGAAAACAACTGACATGCTGCCAAATTCCTATAGAGGCAAAGAGATTCAAATAAATTGATTTCATGCCTCACACTGGCCTGGATCACTGAGCAGTGGTACAATATACTCAGAACTCTGTGTGAGGCAAAGCCTATTAATGGTATCAGACTATTACTATATTACCAAGAAAAATGCTTGCTCTCTCATGCACACACATACGGCCAAATATGTCTCCAAAGAGAAGTAGAATAAATTACAATATATATTCATTTTATAAACTAAGGCTCTTTTCTCCCTTCACCTACATAACATCATCCTACTGGTTAACATATTTCTTTTAAAAGGTATAAATATTTTAAAGGCAATTTCTAACTGTTTTGAAGATACGTTATGTTTTATTCCCTACTTGTTCTAAGTAGCACTAAGCTGCAAGGCCACTGCTATGAGATTTTGCTTCCTTTGATGGAAAAGCGTTGGAGATTGATGATACTCTATTTATGTTTGCTTTATTTATAAAAGAGACAAATCAAACACAAGTTGGAAATGAACAATTTTCTAAGCTGAGGTATTTCCCATGCAGTACTCATTTTAATGAACATAAGATTAAACATCTTAAAGATCCTGCTCTGATCATCCACATGCCTTCAGACATCATTTCTGAAGTTTCTGCTACTACCCTTTCTAATATATGGACAAGTTTTCCCCTGCTCAATTATTAGACCTATTAATAAATAGTCTAGAAATTACAAATAACAACCTAGCAATCTCTCCTAAAAAGAAAAAATTGAGCAGCAATATTCACACAAAACAATCAAAAGGTAAGATGTATAAAGTAACACCTTCATAAGCCTTTGGAATTCCAATCTGGATCAAAATTTAGATTCACCAGCCTCTGGAATTGAGCACATACTCTGGAATTGAGCACATACTCTGGAATTGAGCACAAGGAAATCAGTTCTTTCACATCTAGAGGGAATTCAAGTTGTCTTACATTCAAGAACTATATGAAACAGATCCTGGTGTTTATGGTCCTGATGTGGAAGCCATGCATTCCATATTATCTTTAACTATGGAATGGTAACACAAAGGCCCAGACTTATAGGACAAGAAGCCAAAACAGTAGGACAGTGGGTCTTCAAACTTGGCCCTTTTATGACTTGTGGACTTCAATTCCCAAAATTCCTCAGACAGGCACACTGGCTGAGGAATTCTGGGAGTTGAAGTCCACAAGTCATAAAAAGGCCAAGTTTGAAGACCCTGCAATAGGACTTCACTATAAGTGTAGGATTTTCAAGAGATAGTTGTTACGGAAGCACTCAGATGTGTTCGCTTATCATTGTGTCATGTTTTTCTTAATGCAGTATTGCTCCTTGACTCAACACAATCCATTTTATTCTAAAAAAAAGCATCAACACAAAACTGGTAGAATTAAGGTGAGTCACAACATCTCTTAAAGCAGGGGTGTCAAACTGCCAGCCCGTGGGCCGGACGCATCATCCGGAAGCTGTGCCCACCTCATTGCCGGCAATGGCAAAACCATCCCGATACGTTGCATGACGTCACATGACATCACGAGTTTGACATGTCTGTCTTAAAGAGATTCCTAGGAAAACCTTTAATGTAATAGTTTCTTTTAATTGCTCAAGTGAAAGCAATTGATTTCTTATATTCCATACTGACTACAGCCACAAAACTATGGACACTTCAGTATAGGTAGTCCTCAACTTACCACAATTGAGCCCAAAATTCCCATTGCTAAGAAAGACAGTTGCTATGTGAGTTTTGCTCCATTTTATGACTTTTCTTGCCAGAGATGTTAAGTGAATCACTGCAGTTGTTAAATAACTAACGTGGTTGTTAAGTGAATCTGGCTTCCTGATACACTTTGCTTGTCAGAAGGTTGCAAAAGATGATCACATGACCCCAGAACATTGCAACCATTATAAATGCATGGCAATTGCCAAGCATCTGAATTCGTATCACATGACCATGGGGATACTGCAATGGTTGTAAGTATGAAAAAATGGTCATAAGTCAATAAGTCATTGTAACTTCAAATAATCACTAAATACTATGGTTGTTAGTAATACTAACAACCATAGTACTACCTGTACTGTTTTACTCAAAACACCAGCTATCTTCATTATTTCTTTTTTACAGGTATCAAATAGGCTTATGGCTGTAAAACAAACCTTGTGTACTCTGAATCTCCAAAAATTCCTCATGGCTTTTGGTATCACATATATTGTCCTACTCTGATTCTAATCCTTTATATAATTGTCTATATTTATTTATGAACCAAGCTACTAACTCACAGATAGAGAATCAGATAAATGTAAAGCCTTGTTCCACATGTAAACCTTAAAACCCTTTCGGAACTGTATTTTCTGGTGAGTTGCTAGACTTGTAGTTAAGAACTATCACAATCCACCAGGACACTTAAAGCAATTACGAAGTTGCTACATAAACACTTGAGCCTAATTCAAAGATTATGCTACTTTTAAATCTATTATTAATAGTAAAAGAAGCAACAGCATATGTTAATTTTCCTAGGGCCACTGATTACTTTTTAGTCAATTGTTCCCACATATTGCCTTCTCTTCTGCTCTAAGACAACTGATCAGAAAAGTTGTTGACAGAAAAGGATGAAAAGAATTAAGGTAGATAATGGGTAATATGCTTGTCCCATGTTATCCTTTTATTTCGACAATAAGCCCTTCGTTGCTCATCTCCATATAAAAGAAAGGAACATCCATCACCTCGCCCCAAATGTCAGTCTTAATTTAGCTCACAAACTTTTGCCAATAATTGTAGCTTATTTATGTTATATTGCTTATTTGTGCACTTTGACAGGTCGACAATGAATAAGGCTGTTATAGTAATTTGTTGATTTATATATAGTTGTTGTGTAATTAGAAAGCCAGTTTAGTGTAGTGGTTGAAGGCACCAGATTAGAAACTGGAACAGTATAAATTCTAGTCCTGCCTTGGACAGGAAGGCAAGCTGGTGACTTTGGGCTTTTTCTCAATCCTAGAAAAAGGGCAGTGTGCTTCTGCAAAAGTTGCCAAGAAAACTGCTTAGAGATATCCAGGCAGTTGCCAGACTCAAGTTTATGTTATGTACTCCAGGTTCAGCTTCCAGGAGTGTCAAACAACATGGTTAAAAGTAAGGGATTACAATCAAAAACCTTTAAGAACATGAGGTTGTCCTACACCAGTGATGGCGAACCTTTTAGAGACCAAGTGCCCAAACTGAAACCGAAAACCCACTTATATATCATCAGTGCCAGGTGGGCATGGCCCATTGGGTGAGTGTGGCCAATTGGGTGAGTGTGGCTGCAGTGGTAATGACAGACTGGGTGGGACTAAGAAGTTCAATCAATCAATTCCAACTTTGCGAGATCTTTTTTTTCCTGTGAGAAGCTGAAATTGATTGATTGAACCTTTTTTTTCCCCACACAGCGGCAGAGAACTAAAGCGAAAAGGTTTTATAAAACCCAGCTGAAGGCCTAGGACTGGGGCGACATCGTGCGTGCCCATATAGACAGCTCTGTGTGCCACCTATGGCACCCGTGCCATAGATTCGCCACCACAGTCCTACACTCTGAAGCCATTGTCATACTAACACCAACTATATAACTACCATCAGGAAGCACAGCCAAGGGATCCTTGCTCTACCTATGTAAAGGGTCAAGTGAACCCATATAATGAAAGATCAATTTAAAAAAAACATTGAATTGAATAAAATTTGATTTAAATTCTGAAGCAAACTATTCAGAGTTTGCTACAGCAGAACAACAAAAAAGTTAAAGGAGCAGTTTCATGTTTCTTTTTTCTTCAAATACTGTTTTCCAGCTGAATTCCTCTTATTTTTTTAATATATGTTTTATATAATGTGTTTATTTTATTTTGTTTGTATTTCTGAATTTGGCCACTAGCCCAGCATTTTCTTATAGGCAGAGAGAGGAAGTCAAACAGAATAGTCCCCTCTCTAATTGTTCCATTTCAACCTGACTTACACAAACAAATGGATTGCTTCTGAGCCAGAAATCAGTTGTACTGAGAAGCCTTGATTTTATGTACACTCTTTAATATGGGAATAATATTTTGCAAAACAATTGCATTTAGCTTCAACCAACACGATCAATGATCTTCAGTATTTCATTAAGTGCCTGTTCTTGCAAAAGGATAGCTTATACTTAAAACAAAGAAATAATGTACCACAGGCCAGGGCAGATATATTATGGTTTGTTTAGAGATAATAACAAAACATGGTTTGGCATTAAACAAGCCTTGGGTTTAGCTTGGCCATAAAATCAAGCTATCCAAGATAAATCAAAGATGTAACGAGAGGTCAAGAATACATACAACTCACTTCAGTTTCTCCGAAGCAAGGTTGGCTATATAATCTGGACTCCTAGAAAAATAATGTTTAAATTAACAAATCATACATACAATATGTGGGCAATTTTCTTTCCACACTTATTTTCTTGCTAATCACACTGACAACCTGAATCAGTTTCGGTGTTCTATCCTTTTGTTTTGTATTGCACAAATAAATGGGCATACCTGCTTATCCCTATGTTATTGTTCATTACTAACATTTTAGAAAACTAGGACAACATCCAATTGACATAGCAAAGACATAATTCACTCTTGTTTCTGCATATTTCTGTAAAGTAAATATGTGAAGGGAGGTTACTCAATATAATTGTATCAAAAATCTCTTCAAATTGTAAGTAAAATTACCATGCAAAATGACTAAATATAAGATAAATATTGAATGGCATAATTTCTGTGTATGACATTGGAATATTTCAGCCTATATGTAAATGCAATGAGACAGATAGTTTGGTCTAGTGGTTGGTCTAGTGGTTAAGACTCCAGGCTAGAAACCAGGGGTCTGTAAGTTAAATCCTAGATTAGGTACAAAGGCCAGATGAGTGACTTTGGGCCAATCCCTCTTGCGCAATTCCCAACATCAGACTCTGGCAATAAGCCAGTCAGTCAATTCCTGCTGACCAATCAATCAACACTTGGTTGATCTGAAAAAACAGATGTTGCACTTGTGGAAAAAATGCTTGGAAGAAAAAAATGTAAACCTAATGAGCCCACAGGAGAACTGTGATGAAAATGAGAAAGATTCTATGGTGACCCATTTAGAGCAGCGCTACTTTCATGAACTAAGTAACTATCAGGTGCTAAAGACTAGGTCTACACGTGAAGGTCAAATTAAACAGATTTATTGCTAAACAGCCTACAGGTGAAACTCGAAAAATTAGAATATCATGCAAAAGTTCATTTATTTCAGTAATGCAATTTAAAAAGGTGAACCTAATATATGAGATAGACACATTACATGCAAAGCAAGATAGTTCAAGTCGTGATGTGTCATAATTGTGATGATTATGGCTTACAGCTCATGAAAACCCTAAATCCACAATCTCAGAAAATTAGAATATTACATGCAATCAATAAAACAAGGATTGTACATAGAACAATATTGGACCTCTGAAAAGTATAAGCATGCATATTTATTCAGTACTTGGTTTGGGCCCCTTTTGCAGCAATTACTGCATCAATGTAGTGTGGCATGGAAGCTATCAGCCTGTGGCACTGCTGAGGTGTTATAGAAGACCAGGATGTTTCAATAGCGGCCTTCAGCTCTTCTGCATTGTTCGGTCTCATGTCTCTCATCTTTCTCTTGACCCTGGACTTAATGAAGCACAGTGGACCAACACCAGCAGATGACATGGCTCCCCAAATCAACACAGACTGTGGAAACTTCATACTGGACTTCAAGCATCTTGCAGTGTGTGCCTCTCCATTCTTTCTCCAGACTCTAGGTCCTTGGTTCCCAAATGAGATGCAAAAGTTGCTCTGATCAGAAAAGAGGACTTTGGACCACCGAGCAACAGACCAGTTCTGTTTTTCTTTAGCCCAGGTAAGACACTTCTGACATTGTTTGTTGTTCAGGAGCAGCTTGACAAGAGGAATACGACATTTGAAGCTCATGTCCTGGATAGCCATCTATGTATGATGGCTCTTGATGTGCTGACTCCAGCCTCAGTCCACTCCTTGTGAAAGTCCCCAACACTTTTGAATGGCCTTTTCCTGACAATCCTCTCCAGACTGCAGTCATCCCTGCTACTTGTACACCTTTTTCTTCCACACTTTTCCCTTCCACATAACTTTCTATTAATGTGCTTTAATACAGCACTTTGGGAACATCCAACTTCTTTTGCAATTACCTTTTGAGGCTTTCCCCTTATGGAGGGTGTCAATGATGGTTTTCTGCACAACTGTCAGGTCAGCAGTCTTTCCCATGATTGTGATTCCTACTGAACCAGACTGAGAGACCATTTAAAGGCTCAGGAACCCTTTGCAGATGTTATGGCTTAATTAGCTGATTAGAGTGGGACACTTTGAACCTAGAATATTGAACCTTTTTATAATATTCTAATTTTCTGAGATTGTGGATTTGGGATTTTCATGAGCTGTAAGCCATAATCATCTCACTTATGACACATCACGGCTTGAACTATCTTGCTTTGCATGTAATGAGTCTATCTCATATATTAGGTTCACCTTTTAAGTTGCATTACTGAAATAAATGAACTTTTGCACAATATTCTAATTTTTCGAGTTTTACCTGTATATACAGGAATCTTCTCAAATATTGTTTATTAGAATCTTCTTGGAGTTGGGTAAGTGTCAACAGGATTCAAAGGGGGGGTTGGGCTCAGTCTGCTTGTAGTTATGTAGGGATTCTAAGCTGATCCCTCTTTTAAGTCGATTTCCAGGTTCTGCCACTCCTTCTATAGTAACTATATTTTTGGCAGGACATAGTATGTTTTATAAGAAGGTGTATTTTGAAACACATTGATGTAGAGAAAAATAAGTAAAAAATATAGTAATGACATTCAAAGTTTATAATTTGGAAGAAACACTTATATTATAATCTTGATTCCAATTAAATTCAGCTGAAAGGAATTTGCAAATTACTTTTAATTCAGCAGCATTATGTTATAATAATGAAAAACCAACCTACAGAGAAATCCTTTTTCTCATTGTAGACCAGGACTATGGTGAGCCGGTCCAAAACAGCATCAGAAAAGTGGGAAGCAGGGGATTCTGAAGCATTAAGTCAAGTATGTGTGTGTGTTTATTTTTCAGGTACTCAATTAAATTCCAGGTGGGAAGGTCCAAATCAGGACATAAATATAATCATGTCCTGCAGTCAATGATGACTTGTGCATGTGTGGACTACAGACCTGAAGCGCATGGAGACAAAGTTAAGACCATGGATAACATCATGTACACGAATCATCATGTTTAAACGAATCATACTACCAAAGGAAATTCAAACATGTTGATGAGTTTATGTATACTGTTTAAAAGAGGCTGCAAATTTTAGTTTCTATTTCCTTCTGATTAGAAAGACTCTACCATTGTCTCAAGTTTAGAAATTCATTCCACAGAAAAGCAAAAAAAAAAGCAAAATCATAGGTAACCTGACCAAAATCTTCAACAGAGGGAAAAAAATGGGATTTGAACTACATATTAGTTTGTAGTTATCATTTTGTAAGCAATCTGGAAACATTGAGATTGGGCAGTTTATACATCATGCCAGAGAATAAATTGCCTTTTATATTTCCTTCCATGAACTTAAAGTCTTTTTAAAAGATTTTTTTTTTTAAAAAAAACCTTTTTTTAAAAGAAGTATAAATATTTTTCCCTATCCTCTGGGCAATGTCAGAATTTTTCAAACTGGGTTCCACAAAACACTATGGTTCTGCTAAATGTTGATGGTCTGCTAAATTTAAAAAAAAAAAGAAGCTCATTCGAACACAGCCAGTTTTATGTCACTAGAGCTTTGTCTCTTAATCGGGGGTTCCAGAAGATTTTTTTTAAAATAAAATAAAATAAGAAGTTACACTGTCTGAAAAAGTTTGAAAACCCATAGCCACACTTCCTTTAGCCCTTGAAAGCTAAAACACAATCCTTCTCTTCCCCATCTCTAGAGTGCGAAATATGTTGCTCTGTTTTTGCAAAATCTATAGGTTGCTTGTCCCTATCTAAAAGCATCTACTCATTAGTAGGCACTTATGAGATTGGAAATTTGGCCACTGATTTTAAACTGGCTAATTTTTTTAAAACAAATTGAGAAGCAATGCTGCCTTTGAAATGATGTCAGGAAAAAACAATGCATACAGCAACCTTCTTCCAAGGTTTAGCTTAATGGATGTATTTCCTTTACATTTTTTAAGAAGTTGCCCTTTCAATGGTGTGATTAAGTATCAGATTTCATCTGCTTGCCAATGAAAAACAGAGATGAGACGAGCCTGAAATATCAGCATTACTTCTTCCAAAGACCTGTAAAACGGTTAAGTAAGGTAGTCTATAGCAGACTGCTTTATTTCTTATTTGCTATTCAGTGGCGAAATAAAACGGTTACACTATTAAACTACTTGTCCACTGCAGTTCTTGGAAGGGTTTCCATTTCTATCCTGCTTTTTAAAAATAATAAGAAAGACACTGTGTCAAGGATCAGAGAGAACCAGCTTCACATCCCTATTCAGCTATAAAGCTCTTGTATTCTCAGCCATGCTGCGTTACAAATATTTGGCAACAAGAATAAAACATAGAAGTATGCCTGGAGAGGCACAAAATATGGGCGTAATAATAAGAAATTTGGAAAATAAAGAGAATTAAAATCCTAACATAGGAATTTTATTTATTGTATGCATTGCCAGCAAGTCAGTATTGATTCCTGGTGACTGTCTGGACTAGTCCCTGAAATTTTCTTGGCAAGATTTTCAGAAGTGGTTTGCCACGGCCTATTTCCTGGGAACTAAGAGAACATGACTGGTCCAAGGACACCCAGATGGCTTCAAGCTTAAAATGGGACTAGAACTCCCAGTCTCCCAGTTTCTAGTCTGATGCCTTAACCACCTCACCAAACTGGCTCTTTATCATTGTGTTATAATTTAATTATGTATCTCTGAGCTTGTTCAGGAGAAAGATCATTATATCGATAAATAATAACCATAATAATGGCTTTTATTACTATTTCATTTTAAAGGTTTAATTTACTTTTTACACATCACCACAGAACATAGAATTAATATATCAAAAAACCTTAGATTAATTATTACATTAATATCCCACTTTCCTTTAAGGGAAACTTGAGATAGAAGTATAATCAGTTTTGCAGAATACTTCCAGTTATAATTAACCAGATAGTATTTTCTTAAACAAACCTACAACATACTATGGAACACCCTCTGGTTAGTTTCATTTAGGCACAGAACACACATACAGCATAAGATACAGCAGTTAAAAAAATCATGGAAGTCAGTATTTATGGCTTAGTGTGGTGTGAATGCACCCTGTTGAGGTTTCAATGTGGATGTCATTCTAGGTTAAAATTAAGAAGGACTGCCTAGACCCCAATAAAAGGTTCATCTGGCTTTATAGGAATTCTTATTCTTTATATAAGCTACATTTATTATTTTAAATTTCTTCTTGTTTTAATTTGATGTTTATATTTGATTTATGTTTTGCTTGAACTTCTGGAATAGATATATAACAATATTTTAAGGTGCTTTGGAAAACTAGTATTCAAAAGTTGCTAAGAAGTTCATTGTACTCATGAGTTAACATCTTCTCAGAGGTAAGGATAAAAATTAGTTCTTAACTATGACAAATGGATTTTTGATGGGGGAGAATACAGTGATTTTAAAGTCACACATCTGAACTACAAAATCATTTAAGAAAAGCAAAACAAAACTTTTAAAAACCAATGAAAAATGATACATCTAGGTCTCCTCCCCAGTGATTAAAAAAAAAAAAGGGTCAGAGGCAAATTCTTCCACAATCAGCTGGGCCACATGCAGGGCAGAGTACAAAATACAAGATAATGCCTGCAATTCTGTGATTAAACACTAGACTTTCTAGGTATGTAAAAAGAATTGGTCTATTATGTGGTCATTGATACAGCCCTGCAAACACTCCTCAATAACATTAAATTATTTCTATGGTGGGATCTTTGTGAAATAACCTTTGAGAAATAAAACTGAAAAATGTAACATGGTAACCAGCAGTTTGCTACTGAATTTTAGTGGTAAGACTGTGGGGAGATCTAGGCATATCTATGATCTGAAAGTTGCCAAAATTTATTTTTAAAACTGAGGTTTTGTTGACCTTCAATTCAAAACTTTCTGAAATTTATTACTACAATCTAAATAAACCACAAGATTTTTCAAACATATTGATTCACTAAAAGAGAAATAAAGATGTATCTCATTTTGCCCTGAAATAAATGGGATTTAAAGAAAAAAAAGTTTAAAAACTTTTGCAAAGAGTTTCATGTCATGGCAGAAGGCCAATATTCCCCGAAGAGTCAGGCTTTTGGAAAAAAGAAGACAGCTATAAGTGCTGGAGAAGATTCTTGTTGGTAATTCTGGCAGTTGTAGTCCCAACACGTCTGACAAACACTGGTTAGAGAATGATACACAAGATGTTTCGTACATATTTTGAGGTGAAAAGGCAAATTATGAATACACATCATTTGAAAAAAAAAAACATTTGTAGGATGGTCAACTAAAGTGAAATTATGATGAAGGTTTAATATGAACTGGTCTGACTGAAACAAATTTTTGTAACAACATGGGCAAATGAAGTCTTTGTAGCCTAAAAGGCAGAAAAAAGCTAAATTTTATCATGGATTGCTTCCAAAATCCAAGACTGTCATTTGTAATGGATATACCTTATACCTCTTCTACTTATATCTACTTATATAGATCAACCCATACATTCAAAATGTTATTGCCCTTTCAATTCCTTTAGAATTATTCAGTAACTCAAAGACATATTTGCAAGAATGACAAAAATATCATCTAAATCATAAAATGAATCCAAATTTAAAAACAGTGTTAATGCTACCTTAAAGTACATTGTCTACAATTCCTTTGTTAGTACCACTGGATCTATTTCTGAATAAATGGGTAGATATGTATAGTTTTAAAGAGTCATTCATATACAGTACATTGAAAACCTACAACATCAATGTGTGGTAAAAAGGGAAATATGCTGTGTTAAACATTCCACATGTATATATGCCACCTGCCACTCAATACATTCCTGTTCATTTTGTGGACACATATTGGATCTAATATTGATATACTAAGTATAAATAGTCTTTAAGCCTTCATGCTTTCTTCACTGCTATGCCATATACTGGAACTACCTCTAAGAACAGATTTGTAGCATCATTTTTTAAAACTGTTTCAATTGCTCCTTAAGACCCTTAAGAAACCTTAGCTTTCTTATTTTGTAAATTATTTCCTAAAATTAATAGCAATCGCACTTAGATTTCTACACCGCTTCACACTGCTTTACAGCCCTATCTAAGTGATTTACAGCAGAGGTCACCAGAGCACCAGAGACTGATTCCGTGGAGAGGTTTTTCCGCAGACTGGACGATGCGTGTTTTTGTGTGCTGTCTGCATCCCATGGATGGGCCTTTCTTGTTTGTGCGCACCAGTTGCATGCATGTCCACAGACCGGGATTGGGGACTCCTGGTTTACATAGTCAGCATTACTCCTAACAATCTAGGTCCTCATTTTACTGACTTCAGAACGATGGAAGGCTGAATCAACCTTGAGCTGGTGAAAATTGAACTGCTGGCAGTCGGCAGAACTAACCTGCAATACTGCATTCTAACTACTGTGCCACCACGGCTCTTAAAATTAAGCCAATAATAGCTTAAATAATCATGATCAACATTCTCTCATATGGTCTCTTATCCTTTTTAAGTTCCTTGGGGAACGGACCTAACATCCCAGACTTAAACTTTGAATGCATCAGGATATTATACTTAGCTATAATTTGGTTTAAAAGCAAATCAACAGAATGCTAAGATATACTGCTCAGACTATATCTGGTGGCTCTTTCCACAAGAAAGTGTAGTTAAAACCCTATTTAGGCCTTTATTTTTCTTTTAGCATATCCTGAAAATTGGGATTCTGGAACAAACCAGAGAAAGAAACCATAGAAAGAAAGTCTGATTGTATATGGATACTGTTGAACTTTAAATCCAAAATTGAGGGGGAAGAAATTGCAGTTGGGGCAAAGTGTATGTATTCCATACATATCTGTCTTCTTTCCCTCAATTGGACATTTCACTCATTTGAGATAAAAATAAATGGAACATTTTCTTTTATAGATTGTTTTAGGTTTGCCATCTACAATCCAAAGTAGATGTTAGATACTAAATAATTTAGGAGTAGAAAACACATTAAGATAACAAGGAGATTTAAACACACAGTTAAGAAACAAGACAAAAAAAATCATTTTTTTTCTTCTCAAAAACAGCATGTTGAATTACAAATCTGTTCCTTACCTTGGCAAAATTCAAAGTTCCCTTTTTTCCGGCAGTCACCTATTACTAAACTCAGTGCTCTCCAAGTGTTTCTTTTGACAGATATCATTTTCCACCAATCTTCCTGCTAATTTCCTTTCTCCTTTTCTGACTGGGACAGCTATTACGTTCACCAGCCCAGTGATCAATCTTTTCTATTGACAACAACAAAAGGGGAAAAAAAACAAAAACGCACATATCACAGCCAGTCTGAAGCACAAAGGCCTTCTGTTTACATGTTAATACTAGATTCTTTAAACAAATTATAAAAAAGAATAAAAAGCATAATCCTAAAGGCAATATTTTGCATTGTATTACAATCTGAATCCAACACATTAGTAGTAAATGTTTAAATCTCTAAAAAAATGCAAAAAATGCTGAATGAGTAATAAAGTCAATTATATATAGCATGTAACTATGAACTCCTTCAGGTTGATAATTTATAGTCTCATTCCAGCCACTGCTGTAACAATATATAACTAATGAGACATGTTTTATATTGCCAGTGATGGCTAGATTACACTTCAAATTACTAGTCTGGATGACCTCCAAGACTTAAGTGAAATCAACTGTTTATAGAAAAACTAAGGTAACTGCTACATCCTGGGTCAAGCTATAAGGCTCAATTATCTATTCAGCCTTCCAAAAGTCCAGATAGATGAAATTTTCTTATCAGTAGTTACCTGGTCCTTTTTAATTACTGTGCAGACAGCAGGGACTAAATCTGAAGTTTTTGGAATTCATGTCATGGACTCTGTTGTTGACACCATCTCCTGCAAAACTATATACTAGATTCGGATTTCCAAATCAAATCTAGTTCTCCAAACACCTAAAATATAGTAAATTTGTTCCTTCAGCTTATATTTTTTATTGGTTTCAGTGGAATAAGATAAGTGAAATGCAGTAAATCATGTTGGGTACTATTAGAAAGATATTCTTCAGCTCAGCAACCTGCCATACTAATATCTCGATTAAAAAAGGGGGGGCAGTAGTGGGATTCAGCCGGTTCGCAGCATTTCAGCAGAACCGATAGCTAATTTTTTGTGTCCCAGGCCCAGAATGGACTTCTGGAAGCGGCATCCACACAGAGAACCAGTTGTTCACTTATTTGAATCCCATCACTGGGGGGGGGGTATCATAGCCCTTTCCATTTGTGCAGCATCAAGAAAGGCGGCTGCCCACTGGATAACTGCTTTTTCTCACCCTGCCTCTTTGCAATCAGGATCTGACAGAACTAAAATATGAGATTTGAGATTATTGATAAATCCCAATTGCCAACATAGAAACACAGCAGAATTATCTGTTTTCCAGGAGAAGATCTCTGCATGAAGCTTCTTTCTTCCTTTCCAAATGTTAAGCAGATACAAAGGGATTAAGTATTTCTTAATATAATTCTCATTCCACTTGTGTGGAGACTCTTAGCAAGATGTCCTTTAGATTATGCTCTTACCTTAGTTATATCTTAAAGTTTATTTAAGAGCTTCTGCACCAGGGACAAATTCCTTGTGTGTCTAATCACACTTGGCCAAATAAAGTATCTATTCTATTCTATTCTATTCTATTCTATTCTATTCTATTCTATTCTATTCTATTCTATTCTATTCTATTCTATTCTATCCTATCCTATCCTATCCTATTCTTTCTGTATTCTTTTTAACTTTGTTCTAGGGCTTTATTTGTTCAATAAGAAAACAAATAGGTAGTTTCCTAAGTTTTTAAAAACTGCCTCTGTTATTTATCATCTTAAACTATAGTGCTTTCTTTTCTGTTCTAACACCCCCTAGTACTATTCAAAGGATGCATATATTGTCTTAGCAAAGTGAAATCTACAGTGGGTTATAAACAGTAACTTTCTATAGACAGAATCTCAGTTATTAACCCTATTATCTCCAACTAGGAAAAATTCTTACCAAAATAATCACTGACAGTGATTAAGATCAGTGCAAAGACAGGGTAATCAGTTTAGGCAGCTTCCTAGGATTCTATATATTCTTTCAATATACAAGCCTTTCCAGTTTAATTTAAAAACCCTATATAAAAGCGTTTACATGTTCAGAAGTAAATGGAATTACCCGCAGAACGTCTTAATGAGTAAAGTGCACTAACAAAAGAGGGCGAGGAAACTCTTCAAGGGCAACTAAGCAAAAAGGGAAAATAATATTAAATGAAGCAGATACAACAGGCTTGTTGAAAGTACTTCAAGTGAATTATCTCAGAGACAATTGCAATAATCTCAGACTGGGAATAGGTCTACCCTGAATGCTCCATGGATTGCCAATAAAGTCAACAAGGTTCAACCAGAAGGTGAAGGAAACTTTTTTTTTTTAGTTGAATGGAAATGTAAAACCTGCACCTATTCTCTGTCCCATTTGCTTTATTTCTGCATTTTCCTAATGTAATTTATCAATATATATTTACTTTGCAAAACACAAAGGCAATACTGTATGATGTTACAGAAAATGTCTGTCTATCTATCTATGTAATGTATCACAGAGCCAGTTTGGTTTAGTGGCTATAGCAACAGAAATCAGGAGAGGGGGATGTCTCATCTTGCCTCAAGTACAAAGCCTATGGGTAATCCTGAGCAGGACTCTCAATCCTAGGAAGAAAGGAATGGCAAATCACTTCTGAAAGTGCCAAGAAAACTGCATGAACTTGTCTAGGCAATTCACCAGGAGACAAAACTGATTCAAAAATTTGTGTATACCCTCTACACACAGAGAGAGTATAAGCAAGACACTCCTAGTTGTGAGAACCTCCAGTTGTATTTCATCAAACTGCAATGCAATGCTGTCGTTTGAAAAGGCAATTGGTTTTGGCTCTATAGAAAACAGAGGACAAGAAGGGGGGAAAAAGTAATATCATAAAAAAAGAAATTAAACATTGAGAAGAAGGAAGGAAGGAAGGAAGGAAGGAAGGAAGGAAGGAAGGAAGGAAGGAAGGAAGGAAGGAAGGAAGGAAGGAGTTTCAGGAGCAACGATTTCCTTGTCTCCCTGCTCTGCATTCTCAGATGGCTTGATTTAAAATTGTCCTGTTGAAAAATAGGTGGGAAAAAAGAAGAAATCAATTCACCACCAGATTCTGTTTGAATTTTAGTGAGGGATAGATTGAATCTCAGATAAAGATGGAAAAGCTGGAATCAGAAAGCAAGTCCCCAGCCTTACCTCCCTCCTTCCCTCCTTTTCTCTCTCTCTCTCTCTCTCTCTCTCTCTCTCTCTCTCTCTCTCTCTCTCTCTCTGTGTGTGTGTGTGTGTGTGTGTACAAATCTTGGCACAAGAATAATCAATCCATTCGTTTTCTTAGAAATCACTTGGCACAGATTACATTTTGGCCTAGTAGGCACAGTTGTGCTCACGGATACCATATTTGAGATGTCAGGGCTACATTATGAATCAATGCTTCCTTTGCAAGCAAATCACTAACAGTTTTAATGGAAGTTAAATATTTATAAAAACAAATCAGGCCACAAATGAGATATTTTCCAGGTTTTTAATAAAAAATAGCCTTTCATACTGTTATAATATTTTCAAAATTCCCTTATTAAACTTAGAAGCAGCATGTTTTGTCCAACTCATATTTATCAGCCACGAACCCACCTTCTTAAACCATGCAAGCTCAGAAGAATGATGTTTACACTTTGGAATATATTAACAGACTTTTTCAAGTATTATTTTGAATCAAATTAATTTATTTTATACAACAATTATCATTTGATCTATAGATTCCACAGATTTGATTAATGCAAGAAAAAGAGCTGGCAGATTATGTAAAATCACTATCAAAATAGTGTTCTGAGATCCAAAGAGAAGATAAAGACTACAGTATGTGTTTAATTACATGGATTTCATGCAAATTATAGATAAATCTTAACAGATATTTACAGATATTTGAAAGCAGTTTTCATAATTTCTCTACATTTTTGCAAGTTTACTAAACAAAACATTTAATATTTTATGTTATCTATATTTACTTATTTATTCAAAAATCATCCCACTTTTTCATTCCCTGAATACCTAAGGTTTTTTAAAAAATACAAAGTAAAAGAATTAATTATATAGAGGATACTGCAAACTAAAGTACTACAATTGTTTAAATGACACACAGCAGCCATTTGCAAGGAATGGTGCATTACAAGTGGATTTCAACTTACAACCAGTCACTTAGTGATTGTTGGAAGTTACAACAGACCTACCTGGGGGGGGGGGGTTGTTTACAACTCAGGTTTAAAATTCCAAGGTTGATGGCTTCCTGTGGTCACATGACCACACCTCAGGCACTGACAACTGGACCACACTGACAACCATTTGCAGTGTCTTACCATCGCATGATCTCGTTTTATGATGGTTTTGCCAAAAACTGGAAATTACTTTTGATTTTTGGCAAAACTGGCGAATAGAGAACCATGGGCCAGTTCAGTATACAACCCTGGTGTTCGGTTTACAAACCACTTCCCAAAAATATCATAAAAATCTGGTCAGTCACATAGATGACCAAATTTATAATTATCGTGAATTAACAATAGAGCCTGATTGGTAGGCTCCATTACAGTTGTAACCCAAGGATTACCTGTATTAAACTCATGATGTTTGATTCTCTATATACACCTACATATTCCTATTGCACAACCACAATTCAAGCGTATTAATTTATTATTTACTGAAATTTCATCCTGACTTTTTATCAAGAAAACTATCCTAAACATTTACATGAAGAACTTATTGACAGTTCAATGGCACTGATCTTTTACATCTGTGTAAGATTGAGGCACATTCAAGTACCCTCCCTGTATGTCTACTTGGAGTAAATTCCATTAAATTTAAGTGGTTTTACTCTCTGCAAGTGAATATATTGCAACTCAAGTATTGTTTTTATTAATATCTCTGCCTTCTAAAGTATTACTAAAATATCATTTTAAATAATAGTAGCAGTGGTAATAACTATAAGAATTTTAAAATATACTTTGAAAATCCATATAATTCCATCTTTCTTTCTATTACTTCTAAAATGAAATAGGTGAGGGCGGCAATATACTATTTTTATTACTGAATGTGCAAACTTGAAACTAAAATGTCTGGACCAATTTAAAATCCAACTGAAAGGATTTGAAACTTTTAACAATTTGTATTTCTCCCTAAGAATATTATTTTAAAAGTTCATTGTATTGCATAACCATGGAAATGCTGAAAACATACATTTCCAAACAAATATTACTTTTTCTCAATGGTATGAAGTAATTAAAGCCATATGTGTAAATCTGTGATCCGTGCAGTAGTTCAAGCTGCAGCTAATAGAAAATACAGAGAATGAACTCTGCCATATAAAAGATTCTTGTTACAGAAATATAACGTGAAAACCAGATGCAGACAGAAACCCTTAATCACAGATGGGAATGTAATCACTGGCATGCCGAATATTTTTTGATCAATCTTAACCATATGCGAAATGTATTTATTTTGAGCAGAATGCAATAAGTAGAGAGTGCCTTCTATTTGAAATCAGTTAACCTTAGAGTAAGCATACTTTTATCTTATTCCCTCCACTCCCTTGTAAGATATTCAGCCAAGCTAAGGTTTTAAGAAGAGGGGCCGCTGGGCCTGCCCAATCATTCTTACATCAGTTTATCTTTCAAAGTATTTAATAGGATGTAAAGACTACACATATTGAAATCAATGTAAAAGAAAATCAAATGCAGTTACCAATTCCTGCATTGCTTACTTACTGTCAGGAATCCCTTCATCACCTAAGCATACACAGGATTATATTACCATTGGAAAAGAAAAAGCAATTTGTTCAGCAACAGCAAATCACATGAGAAATGCATCAGAAGCCAGATAGATTGCTCTTGAGCCAAAGCTGCTGGCACATAATTAGCCAACAGGTTTAACCTGGCAGAGGGACCAAATAATACTAATAGGACTGCCTATACTTATTTATTTATTTATTTTTAAAATTTATAAGCCGCCCCACTCGCGAAAGACTCTGGGCGGCTAACAATAAAAAGCACATAAAACATAAAAAACAACAATACAAAAACAATCATCCAGGAGTAAGGTTTTATAAACCCCAGGCCTGCCGGAAAAGCCAGGTCTTAAGTAGTTTACGGAAGACCAACAGGGTGGGAGCGGTCCTAATCTCCGGGGGGAGCTGATTCCAAAGCGTGGGCGCCATCACAGAGAAGGCCCTCCTCCACGGCCCCGCCAAATGGCACTGCTTGGCCGACGGGGCCTGAAGGAGGCCCAGCCTGTGGGATCTAACCGGACATAGGGAACTATGAGGTAATAGGCGGTCTCGCAAATAGCCTGGCCCTGAGTTATATAGGGCTTTAAAGCTAATGACCAACACCTTGAATTGGACCCGGAGACCAATAGGCAACCAGTGCAGCTCACGGAGGATAGGTGTAACGTGGGTGTATCGAGGAGCACCCACTATCACTCGCGCGGCTGCATTCTGGACCAACTGTAGTCTCCGAATACTTTTCAAGGGTAGCCCCATGTAGAACGCATTGCAGTAGTCCAAACGTGAGGTGACAAGGGCGTGAGTGACTGTAAGGAGAGCCTCCCGGTCCAGGTAGGGTCGCAACTGGTGCAACAGGCGAACTTGTGCAAAGGTCCTCCCAGCCACAGCCGTCAATTGATGTTCCAAATTCAGCTGTGGATCAAGGAGGATACCCAAGTTGCGAACCCGCTCCAAAGGGGTATATTTTCCCCTGCAAGAGTCAACACTGGACAGTCGACATGATCCTTGGAGGCAACATCCAAAGCCACTTGGTCTTGTCAGGATTGAGCCTGAGTCTGTTAACCCCCATCCAGACCCTCATGGCTTCGAGGCAACGGCCCACATCGGCCGCTTCACTGAGAGAACTCGGGGAGGAGATATATAACTGGGTATCATCAGCATACTGATGAAACCTCACCCCGTGCTGTCTGATGATCTCACCCAGCGGCTTCATATAAATGTTAAATAGGAGGGGAGAGAGGACTGACCCCTGTGGCACGCCGCATTCAAGGGGCCTCGGGGTTGACCTCTGCCCTCCCACCAATACTGATTGCGACCGGCCAGAGAGGTAGGAGGAGAACCACCGTAAAACGGTGCCTCCCACTCCCACCCCTTCGAGTCGTAGCAAAAGGATACCATGATCGATGGTATCGAAAGCCGCTGAGAGGTCAAGTAGCACCAAGACAGAGGAATAACCTCTGTCTCGGGCCCGCCAGTGATCATCCATCAGCGCGACCAAAGCGGTTTCTGTGCTGAAGGCCGGGCCTGAAGCCAGATTGAAAAGGGTCTAGATAATCCGCTTCATCGAGAGACCGTCGGAGCTGGAGCACCACCACTCTCTCTACAACCTTCCCCACAAAGGGGAGATTGGAGACTGGACGGAAGTTATTACTTACTTACTTACTCATTTGTCAGAGTTGTCATTTGAAGATAATCAGGTCAAGATTGAGTAAATAAATAAAATAAAATACAGTTGTTGAATATTGCAGTAAACCTTTGTCCCAGAAATGTGTACTTTTGATTTGTATTCTGAGTTTGATAAATTGTCCTGCTTATAAATATTATTTTTATTTCCTTTTCTGGAATACCTATTAAGAAATTTCAGGATTTTATTTTAATCACCTACATGTTGTTATTTTACTTAGTCCTGGAAACTGGTTTCTCTTAACTACAAATAGTCCTTGTTTAGTGACTGTTCCCACTTACGATCATGATGAAAAAGTAATTTATCACATTTACAATTTTACTAATAACTCTTCACATTTATAATTGTAAAGCAAAGGACAATTGAAATAAAACCATAAGCACAGTTTCACTTTAGCAATTGCTTTGCTTTAGGACTAAATTGTAATCCCAACTGTTATAGCTATATGAGGCCTACTTGTACAATTCAGTTAAACAAGCCAATATTGATCCAAACCTTGATGAAACTGATTTATTTATTATATATAGTCTATTAACTTTAAGGATTCCATTTTTATACTTGGTTGTGGGACTATATAGTAACTTCTTTCTGTCCAGTAGATGTGGAGGGCAACATGCAAATTTTTGATCATATGACATATGGACAGTGCTGGGACAATAAACTATATATTCATTAGACTGTACAATTGACTATCAATATCTGCTTGTACAACATTACTTAAGGGATGTTCATCCCCATTTAATACTAATGCAGCCAACCATATTCAACATTATGTAACTAGAACTGGATTAGGACAGATACTGGCAAAGCCTACTATCCAAAGGAGAAACAATCCAATAATATAAACAGAAGTAAAATTGCTTTGGTCGGTTTGTACATAACGAGTACTGTATGCACATTCAATTTTACTCTGTTTCTATTATTAAATAGAATATCTGTAAAATGCATATCTGTAAAATGCCAGCAAATATGCACCAACTGATATTCAGTTGTGAATGTTTCTGAGAAAATATTATTAGAAGCAAATGTTCATAACCCCATATACAGAGAAATTGTTAGGAATAGTAAGAATATTCCTAGTTGGGAATTACTAATTGAGATACATGTACATGGCCTTCCTCATTTGTGTTCCTGATTTTGTTGCATTTTCAACTTTTTGTCAAGAAGACTAGATCTTTCCCCCATTAAAGATTGTTTCATATTTTTATTGTTTCAACAGATTATTGTGTATCTTTTTAGCATGTCAACTTCAAATCAAAAGCTTTGCCAAAAGGAATGCCTCCTGAACTTACTTATCCACACACTTTTTAAAAAAAACTATATTCAAAGTGATTTTCCAAAACAGAAATTCCAAATCTAAAGTCCAGTTGGAAGATATGGGCTGTAGTCTGGAAATTCACAGCATCCCAAATTTCAAGAAACTGCAATAGATTGCAAAACTTTAACAAGTCCTTTCATGACGGGCAGTTAAAGCATAAATGTGATAATATCTGCAACACAAGGTCTATATCAGGTCTGCACTGTTGTTGTTTTTTTCAAAACTAATTCTGACAATTTATTTCCCACCATATGAATGAATCGAAGTGATCTCGGTACAGTGAAGAAACTAGGAAATTCACAAACAGCAAACAAATATTTAATTCTGATTACCAATAATCTGGAACAAGAATAGCACATTTTTTAAAAGGAAGGTCTATTTTTCAAAATATTATCAGGCCATCACATGGACTTGGACATAATGAATTGATGGACTAAAGGAGCTACTGTAATCCCATCACAGAGAGCTTTTTATTCCTCTCCTTTCAAAATAGTATCAACAAAGCAGAGATTACAAAAGTAGTGCAAGAAGTGAAAAAAACAAAGCACAATGCTTACTACAAAATTAAAATGTTTGCATGCCAAGCTCAGCCCAAATTTATGGAACCTTGAAAAAAACTAAGGGATGGACCAACTTCATTTTAACTACATACCTGTGTCCTAGGTTTTTTTTTCCCTTAGTCATGTGAAGATGTAATAGATCTGGTAGAGAGAATGAAACATAATACGAGGAATGTGTATTTAACAAGGAGAAATAGATGATCTGACGTTAAAAATGTCTGTTTCAAACAGATCGGTCTCAAGGGAGGTAAGGAAGAGAAGACTTTGGCTCTTGTTTATTTTTCTATTTATGAAAAAATGTCTATTCCCCCTTTCTTTTGAAAAATGCAAGGCAATATATATGGCTCTTCTTCTACTTCATTTTATTTTCACAACAACCATGTGAATAGCCTTCAGTTCTGTAATTATTAATAGACAGTGATCAGAACATATTGTGTATTAGTAATGCAGATTACACTACTACCTTAAGATCTTAATATTGTATTTTCAGAAAATAAAAGAGAGATTTGAATCTTAGAACACTTCCAATCAGGAACACCTGATGTATTGCTAAATTCACTATGAACAGTGATTCAGCGCCCATGGTTAATTAGAACATAAAACATCACATTTTTAGTTGATCTGGTTTGGAGAACAGCCAACTTCACTCAACCACTACCAGTGGTAATTTAAGGAACAAAATTGAGAATAAACTAAATATAACAATACAAGGGGATTATAACATTTGAATTTGAGCCGAGGTGGCACAGCAGTTAGAGTGCAGTACTGCAGGCCACTTTAGCTGACTGTGTTCAGCAGGTCAGCGGTTCAAATCTCACCGGCTCAAGGTTGACTCAGCCTTCCATCCTTCCGGGGTAGGTAAAATGAGGACCCAGATTGTTGGGGGCAATGTAAATAAATATATACATTGCTTACTGGTGTACACCGCTTAGAGAGTGCTTGCACTTAAAGCGGTATATAAGTCTCATAAATAAATAAATAAATAAATAAATAAAATAATTTAGGAATAATTCTAAAAGGAAAAAATGATACTTCTTGCCTCTAGGTATGAATTAATATTTATAAGTGCAGAGAAAAAGCCAAGCTAACAAAGAACAGCTACTGCAAAATGCACTAAATCATTCCATTCCAGCTTAGAGAGTCTGCAAAAAATATGTATTTTCAAGTTCATTCAAAGAGGCTGTTTTTCAATGGCCACTATCCAACATTAACAGTTATAGAATCAGTACAGAAGATGAGATTCTACCTCTAGCATTTTCCCAAACCATACTAGAACAGTTTGGTCATCCTTAACTGAGTCAGAAATGACTTGAACAAATAAAATCAAAGTATTGATGAGGAAGAACCTCAATTTTGTTATTATTCTAGAAAGATGAAAATGGGATTTCAAAAAGCAAAGTAAACAGAAAAAACACTAGGTACACTTAGTTATTTGAGTAATTTAGTTCACTTTTATCTCACTGAAATATGTGGTTAACAAAAGGTCAGATTAATCATGCTATAAATCTTAATCCAATTCAATTTATGTAGTTTAATTCAATATTTTGTAGTTATTACAATTAATTAATTATTTTTCATTAAAGAAGACCCATTTTTTCATTGTAAAGTGTTTCTTCACAATTATGATTGTGAAAAGAAGGGAGGATGGATAGATGGATGGATGGATGGATGGATGGATGGCTGCACACATGCATGCATGCTTTTAGCAAAAGTGTAGCACAAAGAAAAAGCTGTGGATTTTTAAACTTACAACATCTCCCAGTTAAGTCTGCCATTTTTAAGAGATGGAAAAATAATAAACATAGGTCTTTTGCATGTAATCATTTTGCATTTACTTACATATTTAAAATCACCCGTTACTTGGTGATTACATTGTAAGCAGTCAGGTGATTGGTAAATCATTACGTTCCAATCTTGTTAATTTAATACTTGCCAAGAAGAAACTCTAATTAAAAAAACTCCTTACACTGTGAACAAAAATAAGTGATCCATCTTTAAATATAAAAAGGAAAATACATTGCAAATAGATCAGAATTGTGTATCATACTATGAAAACTCCCTACAAATATTTCTTTTCCCTTTTTTAATCAATCTACCTTATCTAGTATCATAGATGAGGGACCATCTCTAGAGAACAAAGAGAAGACAGAATTAATTATATCCAGTGTCCGGTTTCTTCACAATGAAGCCATCTGTTCCATGCCAGTGACTTCCACAAGGAAGAAAAACATAACTTTGAAGGCATCTGTGTTCTTGGTTGACAGTCACAGATCTTAGGGACTTCTGTGATTGCCCAGCTGCAAACATTATTTGACTATTGCTACCACTACTGCAGCTGATCTCTCTCTCTCTCACACACACACACACACACACAAACACACACACATTTAGAAAAGTGTAGCTATGCAAAATTGATATTAGTCACCTAAACTTTTAATTTCCCCACTTCATATTCTACAAATACACTAATGACATATATAAATAAGGATTTCTCTTATTTACCCATGTCACTGACCCACCTCCCAGTGAATAACCTACAAACAGAATCCTTAAACATCTCTGTGACCATCTTCACCGTCATCATCATTAGTAACATTATTACTATTATCCCAAGTAAGAGGAAGGAGTGTTAGGTATTTATAAAATTATTAAGATGAGATAACAATAAATATTTTCATTGTGTTGCTCTTCTTTTTCTCATTCCACAAGGATCTCAACTTCAAAAATCCCAAGGGCATACACATAAATAATGTTTGTAAGAATAGAAGGAATATAGATAAAACCTAATCTCTAAGATTGATAAACCTATTTTAACACCTTATTCTCACCTCAATGATCATCACTTGAAAACAGCCGGTATATAGGAAACCAGCTTATACCAAGCCAGACTATCTAACTCAGGGGTCCCCAACCCCCAGTCTGTGAACCGGTACTGGGCCGTGGCATGCCGGCAACCAGTCCGCAAACAAGCAAAGTTCCATCTGCGGGATGCAGGCAGCACACAAAATCACATACTCTCCTGTCCGTGGAAAAACCTTTCTCCACAGAACCAGTTTCTGGTTCCCAAAAGGTTGAGGACCTCTGATCTAACTAATCTTATTTATTCTCCTTAGCAATGGGCCTCCAAGACCATAAACTCCTCAAAGTTTCCTATTCCAATCTCATTTTAATCTGGGCCACCCTGTAAAATGATAATGATTTTAAATTAATATTCTTCCTTTATGTTTGTTTAAACATTCATGCATGCTACTAGTGCAATATGCCCCAATTGTGTTTATTATGGAATAGGAACACCTCAAAACACAAAGAACAGCATCAATCGTCCCAAGGGAAAGCAAAATTACTGAACCTTGGCTCATAAATGCAAGTGTGAAACTTGACAACTAACATCTGCCAATATGTATGCAATACCTGCTTTCCCTTATAATTAGGAAAATATATTGGAGAATAAAACTTTTACAAATATTGTTCACAGAGAGGTGATATATAATTCCAAACAGGCTGATTTTGCTATCTTGAATAATGCTTTAAGATCCATGTCAGATTTTCAAACAAAGGAAACAAAATTAAAACAATGGCAATCTCTTAACAATAGCTTTGAAATATATATTGAGGGAACAACAATATTAGGAACGAGGAAGAAATTATTTTGATTCATATGTTAATACAAACCATTTACTTATGCTTCTCCAAACTAATATGCAAAGCTGAATGAAAATATTCTATGGTTTTCATATTTTGTGATAGCTTGCCCAATCGAAAAAGTATATACATGCCAGGGTAAAAAGCACAAAAATGTATAAGTGATCTGCATATGAAGATTGTACATATTTTCAATTGCCTTTTTATACTAAAAATCACAACTTGAATGAAAAATTCAACCATAGAAATAGACCTCTTCAGCCCTAAATGTTACTGCTGTAGGTAATGCTGTACTGTTTAACTCATGGGTTAATCTACTAACAATGCATTGTATGTATGTTCTATCTATAATAAACTCATTTGTGCCTAAATTATTGTGTATGGGATTACTGTCCTCTACTCATTGTACAACTATTGTTTCGCAGTCAATTTTAATAAATGCAATAAATTTAAGGTTTATGGAAGAGGGGAGTATAGAAAAATAGATTGGTCTTTTATTTGAAAATATGTCTTTTGACTGAAGTGTGTATATCTGATAAGTATGTATGTCACTTCAAGTCAGCTTTGTACAGTATACTTAAAAACCTTATAAAGTCAGGTTGGAATGATAGGTACAAGGTGATAAAGTTAAGCATCTTTTCAGTCATAAATTAGTCTTCCCTCAAAGAACACAACTCCAAAATCCAGAACTACAATAGAATCCTAACTCTAGTACTCGTTTGAATCTGCTGACACATTTACCTTTTAAGTTTTTCTGTAATAGTGTCACACTTTTCCTCCCAGCAACAGCACTAATTTGTTTAAAGAACAAACCCACAATCTGGCACCATTGTTCATAAATATCTGGCAATGCTATCAAATTTCTGGCAGCTGAGAGACTTAATCGCTTTAACAAACAATTCTACCTAGAAGTCCCTTTAAGCATGCTTTCTTAATCTACTGTAGCATTCTTCCCAAATTTCCTTTGCAGAAGTATTTTTGCATGCTTTTCTGTTTCAATATCAGAGAAAAGTCATATTGGAAGAAACATTTCTATCTCTTGCTATGCATTCGTCCAATTCTATCTTAATTCTTTGGAATGCTGTTATTCAAAAGCCAGTACAGTCTTTGGTTAAGGCCCATCTGAGGAGATGCTTTTAATCAGTTCATTAAACTGCATATTCTCAGGCCCTAAAGCCAAGATCTTGTTTACTATGTTATTTTACATTTTTAACTGGTCTATTTTAAATGTATGATCTATGCTTTCTATTTATATCATAGTGTACCTCTCTTGGATACAAATCTTTCATTATGGAGAACAACAAATAACATTTGTTATTATTGTTTTAGGGAAAAACAAATACTTAGCTGAGGTATTAAAGCAGATATAAATGATATAAGGGTGTTTTATTGAGGAAAAATCATGGCAAGTGTCAAAATGAAAATCTTGATGCTATCTTAAGTTATATGTATTAACACAACATGTGATAAAATGATGAAGGAGTAGTTTGCATCCTGCTGCTCTTAGGCCAATCAGGAAATGTTACACTGAAAACAGAACATCAGCCAGACAGTCCATTGTGGAAAGTCTTTCGACCCAGTGAATTGAAACATGACATTTGAACTACCACCTAGGGAGGTGACTGTGCGGTCATCATCAGTCAGGCAAGCAATGTAGCCTATAGCTCTTCAGATAAAATGAATCACAAAGGGAAACTGGTTGGTGGTAATGACTGGTACTTATGCAAATTGCATATTAACATCCAGCTAGGCAGATATTGAAGCGTCCTATAGCCATCGAGGTAACTACAGGTTCCTATATAACTGAGGTGGGCCGTGAAACTACTTTCTCAGACGGTGGTTAACACTCCTGTTTTAAAATCTGATGGAGAATGACCTATGCTAACCAATAATTTAAAATAACAATAGTCCACTTTTGTTGTTGCTACTGGAAGAATAAATTCATCCACTAGATGGAGTCTCACCTATAATGGCAATTACTACAAGAACTGCTTTGTAACATAAGCTATCTTTTCTTTCAGATGTTCTGTTTTATTGTGTAACAGTCCACACAGATTACTGAGCAAAACCTAGAAAAGTAAAGGTTCTTCAGAGACTTTCCTTTCACCTGTGGATTATTGCACTGAGATAATTAACCTAGTTCAGCTAAGCTTCTGATTTTATATTATTTTTAGTAGGCCAATGATTGTATTCATATTACCAAAATTCTGAAGAAAAATATATATTTAAAACATGGGTACATATTGCAATTGCAAAAAATCCCTTGACATATTAACATTTTTCATACTAATTTACCTCATTCTGAATATCACTTAGTATTTTTTTTCCTTCATTGGTCTTTTTAAAAAACATCTGCTTTCACAAATGCTTAGCTCTTTCCCTTGCCTATTTTATACTTTTTACTACACACATGCTTTTAAAATTTGTATCCTGTGCATTCCATATAACCTGATTAACAACATGACTGAAGAGGCTTTTTAATGAATACACTCAAGCATAATTTAGCCATTTTATTTAAATATGGAAAAAGTTGCACTGAAAGACCTATTAACTAAAATACCCCTGATTACCTTAAAATTTTGATTTACTGGTCTAAGAAGAAACAGGCACTGTATTATTGTGCCGAATGAGAGAATAGTAGAAGATGAATAAATGTCATGTTAAAAGAAAAAGAAAAAATATTCTAAGGCTGGTTTCAAAGTGACTTGTTTTCCAAAATTAACAAGTGCTACACAACATACAAGTGTTTACTTAAGAAACACATATATTTCTCATCACCATAATAAATTCCTAGCTGCATACTATTTTTCCTGCTCCTGATAAAAGTGCTAATAAACAAAAGTGCACATTAAGCTAGAATCAGAACCAATTTTCCCCCCAAATAACCCACTCACATTAACAAAAGATTGCAGTGGCTTGCAAATTATAGGGTGTTATTTTTAGTGGAAGTAGTTCAATATTCATATTGGAACAGATGTAGCAATTTAACAAAACAGCTCTTCAAATCCTGCACAAATTGAAAACAGGAAAACTGATTGCATTTTCTCTTATCACTTTCCTTTTCTGAATTGACACTTATGGCCTTCTGAAAATTTACACGTGGCTTTCATCTCAGTAGCACCTGCTGATCAATCGAAACCTAAAATTTTCATGAAAATGGTACGAAGGGTTCATTTTTTCTACATCATTTCACAGAAATATCAGGAGCTCACTTCACGGGCACAACTGTTGTATTATAACATTACTATTTGCATTGATCCTACATTTTCATTGATATTTTAAAAAATGAATTAAATCACTGGTGATTCTTGTCATATTAGCTCTTTGTCTGCTTTAAATTAAATTTCATCTCCATGCTTACCTAGCACTGATGAGTTTTACTGTACTACTGTTTCCATTTTATAGAGTATCTCAAAGAATTTGAGATAATAAATGTTTTAATATGTTTCATATCTAACTTGTCTTCAGAAGGTATCAGTACATGCAGGCAGTGGACTTGATGATCCAAGTTGCCAGCAAAAAAAAAATAATCACAACAATTATATCAGAAATTGATCCAATAATTATATCAGAAATTGTTTCTCTGACATGGACTCAGACAAAGAGATGGTATTTAAATTATACCATTCATTCATCATACAATCTATGAATCCAATGGAATCTGAATGAATAATGGGTTTTGACACATTTGCCAACCAATTCTCGCATAAAAATGATAAAGCAACAAATGCAAACCCAGAAATACTATATATTCTTGGAGTATTTAAAGAAGTTCTTAAGATTTGCTCTGTGTAATGGATAGAGATCTAAACCTTCCATGTCTTCTGCTATTATCCATTGATATTCTGCTTCAATGATAAGGAGACCTGAAAGCAGACACAACATATAATAATATATGTGGCACTGCCTTCTGGTTTGTGAACTTGTGTTCCATCATGCTTGCTTACTGAGGCAATCGTAAACCTGAAATGTCAATATATTCAGTCAATGCAAGTAAAGTAATGGGACTCTATTGTCTCATCCCATTGATCTTCTGTTGTCAACATGGATCCATGACTTCCCACCCCTTTCAGCTTTAAACAGATTTTAATTAGGCTTGCAGCTATTGGATCATGTTTCTTTAACTAGCTATGCATATACCTGACCAAGCACTGTAGCAAAAAGGTTAATCCTCTGAGTTAAGACATATTTGGTTTCTAAGGAGCTTATTTATAAACAACCATTCTTTGGGCCGATTTATAGTTCACCTCATTTTTTTTAGTTTAAATGTTTACAACAATAGAAAGTTTTAAAAATATTTATTACAAATTTACAATATTTCTCTTTTCTTCAGTTCTGAAGAATACTGAGCATAATATCATTAAAAATATTACATACCAAAACCTATGGCATGTCATTTAAAACCAAAGATTCTAACATTAAACACAAACATTCTTTCTTTAAACTGTAGTATCAATCTTTTGACAGAAATTATTCACACATTCAGGTGTAAAATCCAAATCAGACATCCCACTAGGAGGCAATAGTTAAGAACGATTTGAACTAGTATAAAAGATTAAATCTCACTCATCTATCTAAACATATTTGTAAGTTAGTCTGTTTGAGACTTTATTCATGCACTTATTCATTCTGAAGCCTATCATATAGAACCTAAATGGAAGAACTTTAGTAAAGATGGATGAGAAGAGTTGAGCAGATATACTTTCTCAATCTCTTCAAAAAAATCTACCAAAAATAATCAGAGCCCCCTCGCTGGCAAATCTGGCACAAAAAAACCTTCTTTCCCCCATTATCACTTAATAAAAGAATGAACTATACTTTTACGAGGTTAATTTTTAATTCCTATCACATAAGTGGACCTTTTCCCTCACTCATCCAAAAGCCATGGTTTATCATGTTCTTTAAAAAGAAAAACTAAACCCAATCAGGTTGAACAATTAAACATACACAGAGTGGAGTGAGGAAAGGTGGGGAGAGTAACCCCACGTTTGCAAGTCCAGTTGAAAAAATGGAAGGGGGGAGGGACAGGGTCTATATCACACCTCTTCCCATCATACACACATACACAGGTAGATGGATCCCTCTTCTCCTCTTACTCCAGGCTAATCTTTAAATGTAAATTCTCCACCAGCTAAGAGGAGAGGCAAGATAAGAGGTTACATCTTCACTTGGAGCCTATTATCAACTTTAGCATCATTTAGAAAAAAAACGGAGTGGGCTGTTACAGAAGAGGCAGAAGCGGTGGTGCTTCCCCCCCCCCTTGGAGATTACCTTCTGGCTGAGGAGCACACGGGCAGGAACCGAGACAGCAGCGCAGCGAGGGCTTTGTATTCATCAAACACACATTGCAGCTTATCTGAAGTAAAAGCCTTGTCAGGATGGCACATTGTGTGTGAGAGAAAAGGGGGGAGAGTAGGGGGGAAGAAAGAGAGGCAATGTGCATCAGGATGATTACAATATCAGCCTGATCCAGATGGAGGCAGAAAAAATAAACAGAGGGGAAGAGAAAGGCATTGGCCTATGACTGAGAGGGGCAACTCCTTCTGGAAGTAGAAAGACCAACTTTGATATATACACACATACATACACGCACACACCTGCTAAGAAAGCAGAGCTGCAAGCAGTTTCCAGATCTCCATTTTTTTCTCCACTTAAGTTAACATTCGCTTCATAAGCATCTATCTTTCTCTCTCTCTCTGAACAGGTTGAATGCTAGGCAATGCTCTTTCTGAGCTGGGTATCATGCCCCAAAAGATATTAAGTAAAAAATGGATGCATAGGCAAATTGATTTATTGTATTTATAATCTAAGTTTCCTCAAAGGGACTCAGAGTTGTGTGTACCATTCTTCTATGGACTGTGTTTTATGCTCACAACCATCCTGTAATGTTGCATTACTGAAAGGTGGTGAGTGGTCCAAAGTTACCAATTTTTCATAGCTGCATGGGGAAATTCAATCTTGAATTCAATTCAATTCAACACCTAACAGAGGACAATCCAGGTCCTTCCAGACTTTTGGACTGCAAAAACCATCTAATTTTATAGCATTAGAGTACAGTCACTGTAGTCTAACCTTAAGAGCAATATCAAGTAATCTGCCCCACGGTTAAAAATCAAGATTAGAAAAGATGACATTCAAATCTTTGTTCATTTTCATATTGTTTCTTTTAGCACTGAATAATAATTTAATTTTCCTTTTCTAGTGATTAACATTCATCCATGTCAATCCACCTGCCTATTTCATGGAATATTTGCTTTTTTCCCTTTGTTTAATTTTGCAAAATGCACAATATCACACTATAATGGACGACCAATCAAAGTTGAGTGAAATCTGGAATACTTTTAGTTATTTTCCTTCAGTGTAGAGTGAGCAAAAACACGTTCTTGTTTGATGAAGAAAAGAGCCAGTTCTTTACTAGAATATGCCATGTCAAGAAAGTCAATCTAGGTAATAAATTTTATTCACTGGGTTCATTTCAATATGCCATTAAAATGTAGGTTACAATAATATATATTTATTATCATTTTTGGAAAATATTTGATACAATGTGGTTAATTATGCCAATTAAGAATAACTTCTGGTTCCAGAAAACTTGACTTGTATTTTGTTTGCTCTGTAATCATATTTTTTTTTACATCCCTTCCTTCCCTCCCCAATTTCTTCTCCCTAAAAATAGTTGCAAAGGGAGGGACAAAAATGGCAGTGATGCCATCAATATGACCTACCTTGAATTAGGATCTGAACTATATGTCCTAATCTGCTAAACTGACAGCCCAATGAGCCATGCATTTCACCTCAAATTAATTGGCTTCAACATGTTAATAAAAGAGATATACAATCTATAATCTCTTCCCTGAACTGCCAACTAAGGTTTCCCTTCCTTTTAATTTATGTGAAACCGACAACAGAGTAATGTAATCTGATAAATTAGCAAGTCATATTGAATTCAGTCTTTGACCATTTGTGGATTTCTTCTTTCACTATCTAATATGCTTATGAAATGTAAGAAAGACATTTTTTAAAAAAGAAACTGTATTGAACAAGTTATTATTCCTTCTATAGACAGAAATACTGAGGAATGACAAACAAGATGATTGGAGATGGAGACCTCTCCTGACGTAAAAAAAACAGAAATGCAATTTCTATATGAAATCAAAATAAAAAGTAGAAAAAAACCACTCTATATCAAATAGGCTAACCTATTTGATATACAACATATATCAACATATTCTACAAACTTTTGGAGACAATATAAGTGCTATTAATTATCTGTCATAATTAACTAAATGGTCCATCTATATTCTGAAGAAGCATTCTTCTAGATATCAAATGTAGTCAAATAGAGGCAAATCTTTCCCCCCAATTATTTATCCCAGCTTGCAATCTTCCATGAAGCATCTGTTTGTCATAACCATGCACAGCATGTAAGCCTAGACTGATGTTTGACCTGATCTACAAGGCACTTCTCAACAACTAAAAATCAGCTATCATTGCCATAATATGATGCTTAATTTATTTTGGAATAACTGCATGTCAACAGCAAAACAAAAGACAAGTACTCTATTATCCCACCCAAAATCTTTTTAGCACAGGACTTTTTTTTCTACCAAAGTATAAAGATAAAAGATCAAATCCAACACTTGAAAGTGATTCATTTATATGGAAACTTATAAATGAAATCATACATAAAGGTGATTTATCATAAATCCTCTGAGTAAACTAATAATAATCTAATAAGAGTCAACACTGACTTGATGGCACATAATCAATCAACCTAATAATGTAAATTTTTCATAGCATCATTAAGATATTGATGAGACATGTACTTTTTTTTTCCTATTAAAACTTATACTTACATTTATTTCTATTTAAACACCCTTATGAGACAGTTCTATTAGCTTGATCATCAATATAATTTATTAGAACCAAGTACCAGTAGTTGCAACATAATTTTATTTCAACAAATCAGTTTAATATATAGGGAAAGGAAAAATTAGACAATTGTTCTAATTGTGCCTAAATGTACATTGCAAAAAATAATAAATTATATTGGTTTAAACTGGCACGTGTTCGTTTTCACATATTTGAAAGACACAACATTCCCATATCTTGTTATCCTTTTCTCTTAATACTCATGTTTTGGGCCACTAGATTCAAGAAAAATTAGATATATAGTCATACACGCACACACACACACACACACACACACACACACATCGGAAGTATACTCACTGCAAATAGAACATTTCTGGTAGTAGCAATTTTAGATGTAGTGGTGGTTAGGCTGCAGTCCTATAGAGTAAATTCTATGGAATGCCATGGCTGGATTTAAGTACTCATATGTGAGTTTGTTTTTGGTTTAGCATATTATGATTTGTAATAGTTTAGTGAATTATATATATCCAGATTATTGTAATTTATTCAGGAAATTAAATTAAGGTGATCATGGCTTAAGAAAACTTTAATTCCAAGTCAATATTCACAGCACTGGTTTGCTAATTTAAAATCAATCTCAACTTTATCCTACATTACATCCTAGAAAATAAAAGCACAAGTTGTGTAGTCAATATGTAGGAAACAGTGAATTTGGCCCCATTTAGTTCAAAATTCCTTGTACTTATTTTCCACACCTATTACATACATTGTCCTTATAAGGTATTTTATTTTTTGATAAAAAATATCTATTAACACGTTCCATTGCTTTTTTTTTTTAAAGGAAGCAGTATATATTATAAACTTGATGGTCAGAAGTAAAATGTGTAAGAGATGAACCATTCATAATCAAAGCTGTCTGAAAGTTCAAGCTTGGGGCTATAAATCTTAATTTCAACTGATTCTCTCTTTTAATAATTACCTTCCTGTAAATCAAAAAAATCCATCTGCCTTAGGCAGAGGCGTTTTTAGCTGCTTAATGCTTAGAAATCTAACTTCTTGCATTGAATATATGAATTCTAGTGTGCAATAATGTGAGAATACCAACATATGACTATTATGCCATAATACCTCATTGCTCAGCTCATCATCACTTTGGTTATAATTCTTATGTTAATTATGGTCATAATTACTATAAGCAGATGTGGTAGAAGTTCCTAAGATCTTTTTTTATGACACAGTGTATATTTTAGTCCTCTAAGATTAGTGATCATGTGTATCCACACAATAAGGTTAAATAGAATGCATAGAAAATACAGACTTGGACTAAAATATTCCTCTTCCATTTTAGTAAATTCCTGTGCACTATCCTGCATATCTTGTATTAAAATGAACAATGTTATTATTTGCTACTAATAATTTAGCAAAGGTAACTATAAATTTAGCACCCTCTGCTCATCCATCTCTGATGCATACAACAAGTCCATGGCAACCACATAGCATTTACTTCCTTTCAAAATTAATACCGTCCTGTTTATACACCACTGGTTTTTTTAATAATATAATTAAATTTCATTGCAAGTAAACATCTCAAGCCTTTGTTTTTCTTTCTTTCTGTCTGTCTGTCTTTCTTTTTCTTTTCTCTCTTTCTCACTTCTCAGTCTTTAATTAGTGTGAACAGACAGGTGTCCCTTCTCATACAAAAATGTGTTCTAGAAATAGAGCAAAAGTAGCTCTTTCTGTTTAGACAACATACAGAGCTCTACTCTGTTCTTATCACTCACAATTACTTCCATTATGCTGAGGCAATGCTTACTTTAATAAACCATTCACTGCTCTTCAAATATCATTTGAGAACTTTATCAAGGAAGGTAAAAAAAATAATGAAGATGGAAGTTGATGTCTACCAGATTAAGCTAATAAATTCTAAATCAAAACCTCTCTTTATACAATCAATATTTTTTTTAACTATTCTTATTTGTAAATACCGGTCTTATTCACTGCTACTTTTATTGCCCTACACCCTTAAACAAAAAGCAAGCTAGAATTAGAATATAATTGTTCAATTTAAAAAAAAATCAAATGATGTATTTAACAATGTATGAATTCATGTGAAAAAGTAATTATGTCATGTATTGGAAGGCTTTTGTCTAGTGAGACCATTCAGTGCTCAGCATGTTAAAAGGAATGTGGAGATTTAAAAAAAATAACACTGGAGTCCATTCTTCCATGAAAGATGGTCCATTGACATTCTAATAGTAATATTCCTTTTTATGTGATACTACAACGCCTATAATTATCACTTCCTAAATCAGAGCTCTGAGAAAAAGACCATTTTTAAAACTTATTCTAGACAGTGCCAATTCATAAGAAATCACCATTATTTCTGTTGAGTAGTTCCAAATTTAACTTAATGGGGGGCATGGAAAATAAATATTTGTTTAAAAAAAAGATTCATATTGGCACACTGATTACCAATTATCAATCCTTTGTAATTATCTAATATATTTAATAGCAATGGGACTGCAGCAAACAAAGTTGGAATATGGACAAACCCCAATTTCAAGAGTGCTTCCCAAACTGCTTTCAGAATATGCCTGCTAAAGAAATGCTCCACAGAAGCTCAGTGGTTCTCCTTTCAGTGGCTGTCAGCTGGACTCTATTTCAAAACAGTGAGAAATAGGAATTGACAGAAAAGAATTCTTTAAGCTTGCTGGCCACTGACCATGATTTCAGGTGCCCTGAGCTTCCTGCTTCCTTTTCTATGCAACAAACAGTACTTTTCAGCACAAGATATGATGTGCTGCAGAAACATGATGACACATTGATACAGGCAAAGGTATACTTGCGGTGCTTCAGTGGAGGGCTACCAGCAATAGCTTAACAATGAAAATGGGGAAATGCTATTTCAAAAATAAAACAGGAATCACTGAAATGATGGATACCTCTGAAGAAAAACAAGCTGAATAGCAGCAGATTCTAGAATGAAATGGGCTGATACCATTCATTACTTTCCACTGCAAAACAGAATTATTAGTTGTCTATTGGTTCATTCATAAGATGTTGAAAGTGAAATATTTCTCATTTGTATGTGAATGAAGGTTTGATTTCCCATTCAGTTTTTGCTACAGGCTTTCTAAATTAAACAATAAACTATATTTACAATATTACCCAGTACTATACTGGAGTTAGAAAGGGAGAGCTAAAATCAACCAAGCTGATTCATCATGCACAATGAAATTTAATATGCCGTCTTGAAAAGTTTCATACCGATACTTTAAAGGAAATACTTGTAAATACAATGACATTTAAACATTGGTGAGGCTTTAAGAAGCCACCTATCTTCCCATCTCCTGTCATTAGTTTAATGACTGGTTATTGACATGTGCTTCTGAGTAGAAAAAAATATTCAGTTTTGGTTTCTAGAAAAAAAGTGTCTTTAGAAAACAATTCTTTTAAAAAAAAATGTAGTTACAGAAGACCATGTCAGTTAGCTTTATGTAGGAAATAATTCCAGAATTATTTACACTAGACTTTCTACCTTCTCTAAAGAAGCAATAACTTTTATCATTTATCAATTATGATTCAATCTAATATCATAAGAATATTATCCATGCTATAGCTATCTATTTTCTACAGTCTCTCTAGTCAGTAATTAGCTGAATAAAAACTAAGTAGAGGTCCATCAGATCAGCATGAGGAGGACCTTTCTCAATAATGTCATCTAATTCTAAAAAGGTACCAATTTGACTAGCATTTAAAGTACATTATGCTATCGACACAAATATTCAAGCAATAAAATTCTGGCATTGCTATTAAGGTATTTTGACAACATTAAGAAGCCTAGTTTTTTATTTCAAAGCTATGTATTCATTAAACAGTCAAAACAGATAAAAAAAACTGTCTAGAACTGAAAGAAAAAAAATACGATTTGGTCAGCAACTCAGACCACCATCAGGGAATAAATCAATTTTCAGCAGCTGTAGACAGCCATTTAAGTCTGAGACCTGAACAGATTAATTAGGAGAAGCAATGTTAAAAGTTAAAGGGGTCAGAGTTACATTAAGTACATGAATTTTTGCATTCCAAGACTCAGAAGTCATCCATCAAGGAGGTGAGCCAGATTGTAATACTTCTTAGGAAATCCCCCCCCCCCTTTGTAACATGCAATGTAAAATCTAAAGCTAATGCATTAATGCATTTATGCATCTTATGCATTTACCTAGGAGTAAGTCCAATTCAGTGCAAAGGGACTTGTTTCCAAGTAACATACACACAATTGCACTATCCTAATACTATTTTCAGATGTGCTGTCAAAGTAGTTCAAAGGTGTAATTCAGCATATGACAGTCACTTATTTCAGGTCATATCTGGTCCCAGGATAAATAATACTATACTTACATCTAAAGAATACAAGAAGAACTTGGCTCGTATGTGCTAATTTAAATCAAATATAGTTTGAAAAGATTTCCTGACTAGCCTCCTCTCCTAACAGTAAATAAAACTTCAAATCAATGAAAATGGCTAGTGATCAGTTGTGTATCCTCTATGAATTTTGAATTTTGATGATTTTAAAGAAAACATCAGTGATTTAAAAGCTTAGGCTGTAATTCCATCCTAAATGTTATACACTTACCTGGAAGAATCACTGAACTCACTCTTACTTCTAAGTAAATATGTCTAGTTAGGAGCATGCAATACATTTAGAAATCTGCATTTTGTTTCAGACCCCTTTTCATAAATCCAGTATGTCTGAAAATAATTTAATTAGAACTTTCAGTTTCTATTTTTTTACAGCTAATACACAGTTCTGTGCATTTCTCCTTCCATATATTGACATTTACTGTAGTGACACTTATAAAAGTTTCGGATTTGAAAAAGCAACACCTAGTGCGTTTTACCTGAAATGCATTTCTGCAAAAAATCAAACAAGGGGTGCCTTTTGATACCATTTCTATATTGTGTTCGGTGTAGAATGTGCCTGACCTGGATCTTTCCTGATGATTACCTATAACAAACCCATCGCTACGGATGTTTAAATATATCAAACAATCTTGCATCGTACGAACTCGTACCCAGTAAGGAACAACTTCCCACGAGGACAGGAAAGAAATCAGCGTTGTATCTTAATAGTTAGCCGTCCCCACCCCACCTAAATGCACGGCTATGATTATTCGGCGTTCAACGAAATCATTCCGTACATGCTCAGAGGCGCTGCTGTACTTTTTCCTCGGAAAAAGAGGGGGGAAATATCCCGGTCTATTTCCTATTAGCTCAGATTTAAGCTTTGGATGAGGCACGCCGCTTGCCGCCCCGGATCTAGACGGCAGGCGGAACTTACGGAGGGCTAAAACTTTTCGCTCCTGCGCTGGGTTGCTTTGAGAAAAATGTCGATCGGGCCAAAAAGCAGAACCGACGCCGCTGCTTTTCGGCAAGCAACCCACCTCTTGGCGGGCTCAGAGAAGCCTCCGTCCGAGAGGCTTCAAGGCTGCCCCTGGAGCCCGCCTAGCTCAACCAGCAGCGCGGAGGGAGAGAACCTGGATTCCCCGCCTGCCCCCACAATCCGGTCCTCATCGCAGCTCCAGGATCTAACTGCGCGGCTCTCTCCTATCATCGCCAAACATTTTGCCGAGGATGGGCCGGCGGCGGCGACGGCGGAGATACTTACACCGAAAAGGACTAGAGACTCCAACCATTCGCCACAGGCCGAGAGCTGAAAATAAAAAGTTCCCGTCTTTCTTGGAGGAGATCCGACAGCCCCAGGCCGGCTGGCGGAGAAAGGCGAGCGAGGAAGAGGGAAAGGCTAACCTCTTTTCCTTTTTTTTTTTAACCCCCACCAATCCGGAGGACCTCAGTCCACACGACCGTGCACTCGGGTCTAAACGCCGGGAACGGGAGGGGGGCGTGAAACAAACACAAAGCCCAAAGACCAGCTGTCCTTCCTCCGGCGCGGGCAGGTTTGGTTTGGCTGCGGGAGCTTTACTGGAGTGGCCGCGCCGAGAGCCAGGAGCGATCACACCTGGTTTGCAGAATCATCCCCGGCGCAAAAAAAAAAAAAAAAAAAAAAAAAAAAAAGTGGGGAAGCGAGCCGGGACTCCGGCAGCGACCGCCCGGAGATCCTCTTCGTGGGGCCGAGGCGATCCGAAGTCCCAGCGGCAACCGCTCGTCCGGCTGTCAACGGCGAAGCGCCCGCTTGCTGCTGCCTCTCGCGAAGGCGGCGAGTCATAGATCGGCGGACTTCCCTTGCGCCCGACCGCCTTGGGCAAGCCGCTCCATGCAATGGCTGCGCAGACCCGCCCTGCAGGAGCGTCTCCGCCGCTTGTTTGTTTGTCTCCGCGTGTGTGCGTGTGCGCGCGTGTATGGGTGGGTGGGTGAGTGCGCCTGGGTCTCTTCCCCCCCCCTCTTCTTCTACAGCCACCTCTAAAGTCAAGCAGCCGACTGCAAGCAGCTGGCCTGGCTCAGCTACCCAGGTGCAGAAGGGAGGGCTTAAAGCAGTGGGAGGTGATAGAGTTAGGAGACATCTGTGTCGGGAGGAAGGGGAAAAACCGGGGGGGGGGGGTCAAGTGTATGTTAACTATCCTCGGGTCCTTTTCCTCTTGGGCAGCAGGCTGCCTTCGTTTTCCTGCCTTTTCCCGCCTCCTCCCTCCCCTCCCATTTATACAGTGGACGTGCCACTTGTTCCCAAGCCGAGCCGCTCCCCACCGCTGCTTCCTTTAAAAGTCCAGACCGCCCTCGAGTAACCCAAGATAAACACTTTCTCCAGCCATCTGGAGAGCTGCCGCCTTCTCCAGCTTGGATCTCGTCACTTTCGGAAAGAGGCAGCCGGTCTAAAAAGCAAGCCACTCGGTGATTTTTTTCTCGCTATGTCGCTGATTTGTTCGTGTTCGTGTTAAACGCCGGCTGGGAGAAAACCGTCGTTGGATTCTTTCGGATGTGCTCTCTTTTCTTCCTTTTTGTAATTTCTCTTTATGGATTACTGTTGTTTTGGAAAAAGTTTTTCTTAACAACAACACGAAAACATAATTTTTCCCTTCCCCCTGGTGAGGGAAGCTTTTCTTAGTTTAACACTTGCTAGATGAGATGATCACTCAGACTTTCAGAGGCCCTCTGGTCAGCAAATGTAAATTAAGTTGGTTAAAGAATTTTAAACTGGAAATAAACCTTGGGATGCAAAATGCTGCTTTACCGTTTAAGCTTTATTTGATTAACACTTGTTGCAATTAGCCAGTTCATTTATTGCTTCTTCAAATATGGTTGTTTAATTAGATTTTAATTGTAGCTACTCTTTAAAAAGGGGCTTCCTGCTTAGGTTCCACAATGGTGATATTTTTATAAACATTCTATGCTTGTTTTGTGATTTGGGCAGTGGGCTTAAAATCACCCACACACTTCATATAAAAGGATTTTTTTGTTACGTAAATTGTAGCATTAGCATACAACCATTATGACTAATTACAGTGTTGGGCATTGGTTAGAGAGAGAGCATTAAATGAAGACAAGGACTCTGATTCAAGGCACTGCTCGACCATATAAACTCAGTGGGTGATCTTGAGCTACTCACTATATCTCAGCCTATAAAGTTATTGGGAAGACAAAGTAATAAGCCTATTTTCTGTGAAAGGGAAAAAATGAATAGTTTAAGTTACAAATTAACACTATATGCATTTGGTCTAGTGGCTAAGGCACCCTTAGAAACCAGGACACTACAAGTTCTAGTCTTGACTTAGATATGAAAGCCACCTGGATGATTTTGGAACAGCCCAATCTAACTGACAGGGTTGTTGTAGGAAAAAGAGGAGAAAGAAGGAATATTATATATGTTTTCTAGCTTGAGTCATTTATAAAAATAAAGATGGGATTAGATAGATAGTCAGACAGACAGACAGACATGCTGCCCAGAATCACATTATAACAAGATGGGCAGAAAATAAACCTAATAAAGAAATATAACAATAAAACATGTTCATCTCCCAATATTCAGTCATAAAATCTGAACTTTGTCATCGGTACGACACATGGAATTGCTCTTCACTACGAAATCATATTCCAACCATTTACATCAATGGATGCTTGAACACTAAATCATAGCTATCCCCAACCTAAACTCTTTAGTTGTATTAGTCAACTCCAGTCCAAATCTTCTGGAGGTTGACCATAAGGAAGAGATGCTTCACTCACTATTTTACTGTTTGTATTCAGCTCTATCTTCTATTCAGTTCAATAGTTAGTCATGGAGCTTTTACATTCCCCAAAAAACTTTTGTTGCTGCTATTATTATTAATCACCCAACAGTTTCTAGGGAAGTGTATCTGTTAAAATATATATACAGTGTAAATCAAATCAATATTTGGCTAGGGCATAAAATATAGATAAAAGCTAGCAATTGCAACAATAAATCATAGCTTATATTATAGCAGTGTTTCTCAATCTTGGCAAGTTTCAGATCTGTGGACTTCAACAAGCCAGGAAGTCTGGCTAGGGAATTCTGGGAGTTGAAGTCCATATATTTGAAACTTGCCAAGGTTGAGAAACATTGCTACATAGCATCACAATTACATTAGCAGCAAATAATGTTCAATAACTCTTTTTAATTTTCTTCATATTTAAAAAGAAAATGGTGCCATTATGAGGTTAAGCTTACTGTCTTAATCTTATCACCTTAACTCATATGCTAGAGTAACCAGAAGACTTCAGATCAGTGTAGCAAAGTAAATGGGAATAGGTCCTGAAGGAAAAAGACACTATGCAGCATTTTCATCTCTCTATCAATGTATTTTCTATATTAAAAGAATGGAAGAAGGTCTGTTGAAGTGATTAACCCTAAAAAGCCTCCTCTGGAAATATCTGTGAATAGTTTGGGATGAACAATTTGAAACTGTCACTGTAATGGTTCTTTTCTGCTCTTAAAGCAAATAAAATTGTAAGGAAGAAGCTGAGGAAGCTGATGAGGGACCACATTCTGGAATCTGTTGAGATTATTATCAATTGAGCATAGTTCTGAAACAATCATAGATCTGATAGAAAAGGGCTCGATAACTGAAAGTAAAAGAAGAGGACAACCTCTGAAGACTATTATCTGTTGTGGCTTGAATTTATAGCTGATTTTAAAGGAATCATATTTGAAATAATTTTGGATATAGTGTGATAATTTGTTGCTTATTACTGAGCAACAGGATTGAATTGGTTAAAAAATATGAAGTCACTAATAGGATATGAATTAATGACATGTGCAGAGAGAGACATCATCAGTTTCCTTTGCTCTGGAAAAATCCACATGTCAGAGTTGCAGTAGTATGCATATAAGATGAAAACATTTGGCCAATCCACAAACCCTAGGAAAACTCTCTTCCTCAAAGAGACTGAACTGAGACAGTTGAGGAAGCAACGGATGGGATTATGGCACATCTGAGCATTAAAGATGAAGGCAATGAAGTAGGATGTAGTGAACAGGAAAGTGTAAAAAGCGGGCCCACTTTCATTGTTAATTTTCCCATATTTTGTTTATTAATAACATTTATATGGCCGCCCATCTCGCAAGAAGTGACTCACAACACGTACGGTGGCATACAACAATTGAATAAAAATAAATAAAAACATTATAGAACTGGCTGTTTGGCAGCCTGGCCATGGGGCCGGTCAGCTGTTTGGCGGGACAACTGCGGAGCCAACGACCACGCTGCCACGTTCTGCCCGTCGACAGGCCAGGTACAAGGAAAGGGACACTCTGGGTCGGTGCAGGTCGCTGGTCTCCGCTGACCGAGGTGCTGTTCTCGCCCCCTTCCCCTGCCCGTTCATGTCGAACCCACAAGAGGCTTGACAAGAACATTAAAAGCATTTTTAAAAATTATAACATTATTACAAAATTTAAAATACAAACCCACATGGAGCAAGTGAATACAGTATACAACACAACCACAAAAAAGCCATCTAAGAACATCTGGTTCCCTGACCCCTTTAGGCCTGATGATATAACCAGGTGTGGAGGGATTTCCAAAATATTAACAAGGATGGAGATAACCTAATTTTTTGAGGGAGTGGGAGGAGCTATTTTCCATAAGGCAGCTACCATGGTACAGAAGTCCTGCCTCCTGGGTCCGACCAAATGTAAGCCCCTAGCAGATGGTACCCACAACATACCTTCTTTTGCCAGTTCTAATGGGATGGGCTAATGTAATCAGGGAGAGGCAATTCTCCATATAATCCAGATAATCCAGGTATAGAAGGAGTGGCTTGGGCAGGTCAAATGTAGTCGCTGTTATCAGAAAAGATGGAGAGTACTTTTTTTTTATCCTTAATATTTGGAGAGAGGGAAAGTATCAAGGAATCTCTACAGGATTGTAAAACAAATTTAAAAATGGCCAATGGTCTATCCTTCCTATTAGTGGAATATGTTAAATAACTACAGACATTTTGTAGATGACATAAAACTGGTTCATGAATTCTTAATGGCTACGAAAACATGTTCACATGTTCTTCTTGGAACCCATTTCTTAAATATGGTGAAATACTCACATCTGAACATTGATCAGATATACATTTTCACGGAGAGAAGGTGGTTTAAATTCCAGGATGCATGGTAAGATAGTAGAAGAACTAGTTATTCCGTTAAAAAATGAAGCAACTACTAATCATTCAGTGAAAAACTGGATTGGAAATATTGGGAAATATTGTTAGAAGCAATATATACTTTATGGACCAATGTATTCATGCAGCGAATTGGAAACTTTGCAATACTATAGTACCTTAACATGATAAATGAATCTGTGCAACTCCCAAGCTAGAAATAAGTATACCATTAAATTAAAATTTAATCTCTATGTAACACAGGTGCTCAAACTTTACTGAAACTATTTGTTATGTGTTTACCTAGACAAAGTAAGAATGATTTTGACTGTTCCTATTCTGCCTGTACAAGCCTGATCAGCTTTTTTTTTTTTAAATGTGGCAGTCCACTTCTAAATTGTTTACTCAAACCCTAACCCAGAATTATGGCCCATTGTTTAGAACAGTCTATTTCATACAAATGATTAGTTATATAAACTGTAGTAAGATTGAAACTTGCATGAAAAAGCATAAGCTTTTGAAATGGTTGTCCAAGCAGAACATGAGTAACACTAACCCTAAATTTTATGCTTGTATGTTTGTATGTGTGTGTGTATATGTGTCTGTATACACACATATATATATAGATACAAACACAAATATAAATTATAAATATATTAAAAATTATATATACATTTACACACACACACACACACACTATGTATATATAGTCAGAAAAGATGCTATGAAATCTATGTACCATTATGTGGAAAAACAATGGAATAATTATGTTTTGAGTTAACTGTGTAACTTCCCCTTAGAATTGACAATACCATTGTATGTTGGTTAATGCTTAATAACTTTCTGTTTTAGTTTGGGCCAGTAGATATTGGCAAGTTTAAATGGGCATATAATACAAACCACATTATTGGGCAATTAATATTTGACTTCTGTATGCTCCTATTTATGATATGCAATATATGCAGGATATTCTGAAGGTTAATGGAAGATCTTTTAGCAGAAGTTCAGATTATTTCTGCTAAAGAGCATTTTATTTTACTTCTAGGTGACATTGTGATTATTGGATCAATTCCTGGGAAACATTTTGCAGAACTGCTGCATTTTAAGATCTTAGAATTGCACAGTTAAACTCCTTTGAAGTCATTTTTGGAAGCAGTGTATAAAGTGATGGAACTTACTAGTCTACCGAAAACGAAATATATTTGTTATGGAAGCACCAATTAATCCTGAAAAGTTTTAACATATTATAACGTCTCTGATTTGAGATATTGATTGGAACTGAAATACAGTGTGGAAGATTTGCTACAAAGTGTTACCTCAAATGTTAGTTTCTGATTTCAGCTAATGGAAAAAAGAGCTAATTAGTTTCCTGCAGTGTGAAAGTGTAGGAAACACTCTGCTGTGGAGATTCCTGGAGGCTAAATGTACAGTAATAATTGCCATAATGCCAACATAGACACACAGAGAGAGGATACCTTTCTTATCAAGTGTAGACAGGAGCAGACCATTTTCCTGGATCACACATTCTTAGGGTTCTTCAATTTCCCACCTACTGGGCAGACACCTGTATTAAACAATGGTGGCCTATTACTGGTCAGTAATGAAATAAACAGTCACAAGCTGTTTACCTAAACAGGACCATAAACCCCTCCAAAGCTGAATTCTAAAAGTAGGAGAATCACTGCTTGGTACTTGTGACTACCTCCAAGGACAGTCTAAGCCTTCTAAACCATTTTTCTTCAGATCTGTCTTTTATTTGCATCATCTAAGGAAAAAGCTATCTAAGGAAAATAGCTTTGTTGTGAATCCAAGATGTTTTGAGCTTTCTATGCATTTCTTTTCTGCCATTCAAATTATCAATGAGAAAAACAAGGCCTAAAACTTCTGTCTGTCTTTCTGAGTTTAGTTCAGCCCGACAAAAGTTACAGATCATGTCTTAATTCCATAAAAAATAATCAGGTCTGAAACAGAGCAAATCAATATGCAGCAGAAAATAAGTTGAAATAGTTACTTTATATGCTAATATGTGTACACATCTCAATTTAGCTATTTTAACTGTGAATTAAGCCTGCAAATTTAAACACACTTATTAAAAGAGGGCTACTGTATCCTGTCTACAAAAATTAGACAATCATTTGATGGCAATGAAGAGATTCTTCAAATTGTTAATAATTATAAATGTTAACATTTAGGCAAGTTGCATTTTTTAAATAATATGACATTATTTTCTTAATAATATACAATATTTGCAAGGATGATTTTTAAAAAATAGCAAAACATACACATATGACATTTGTAATTTTAGGATGTATCATCCATTTTACTATGATAAATTAATCAACTGATAATTAGTGAGGAATCAGTAATTCACCATAAGAAAATGTAGTTCCTTTGTTTTCTACATCAATATTTTTTTATACAAGGGTTCAGTCTTGAGGCTCAACACTTATATGATCCATTCCAAAATTACTTGATATAGCCCAGAGTCCCTCAAAAAATTGTCATCATGTTGTAATTGTAAGGAGTCAGAAAAGAAAACTAAGCATGCTGCATTTAATTTTTAAAATATATAGATTTTGTCCCAATTCCATTTATTTCTTGGGCTGATATTACCTATTTTTGGAAAATTTTCCCTGACATGTCATTCAATGTCATTCAAAGTACAGGCTTTGTCCAGAGAAATATTATGCCTCTTTGGTCTGCATTAATGGGAGCAGCTGAAATGTTGGTTTCTGTTAAAAGGACTCTTTCATTTTTGGCTACAAGATGTTACTGCAGTTAAAATGTATGTTTTAATTGAACAGTTATGTTGAGAATACTCAGGCTTTAATTTCTCAAAGCAGCTATCTATGATCAGGATTATTTTTAGCTTATCAAAACTTCATATTCCCAGCTGTGAAGACAGGAAAAAAAACTAGGATGTCTGGTTCCTGATGCAATTGAAAGCTTGCTTTGCATCCAACCCTATCTACTGTTTTAAACCAAAAAGCAGATGTGTGTAGGGTTTTATTTCTTTTCCCTGTAAAGTTTTGAACAGAAATTTTCTTAAAGTTGGTATCCACCCAGATGATGATTTTTCCAGCACAAGACCCAGCTGGATTTCAGTTTTCCTTAGATATTTCCATAAATGTTTCAATAACTGGGAATTATGCATTTCTGTTTTTCTGTTATATTATTACATTTTTACATCATAATAATTATTCAGAGGCCTGTAGGACTAAGCATTGCATTGCCAGTTATCACTAAATATTTTCTGTTAAGTCCTCGAGTTAATGGCGAAAGAAGAGCACGCATTCTGTAGCCAACAGTTCTTTATTCTTCTTCTGCTCACTCCAACAACAACTCAGAGATGCGCAGGCTTCTTATCTTGTGTCCGAATCCCCGGGCAAAATGGTTACAGATAATGGCGTGCTTTCACGCCTCGCGCATGCGCGCGAGGCTGGCGCTGCTCAGTCTGGCCCCTGGCAGCTTGTAGCAACCCTGGGACCATAGCAATGTCCCGAGCCTGATTTTGCAGGCTCAGGACACAACGCCCCTTCCCCCCCCCAGATGAAACTTTCTCTGCACACATGTGCGACCTCTCTGAAGGGACGTGGTATAAGGTTCCATCAATCAAATGCATGGACTGTGGATGTTGATATTACTCATGGATCACACCCTTGTGTGATACCATGCTATCGTTTTGGGAATAATTGTATCTGACACTCCAAAAATAAACCAATAACTCCACCATTCATTTATGACATTACTGCCTTATTTTCCTCGTGGCTTGACAGCCACCTTACAAACTCCCTAAGGTGTTTGGGTGGGTATTTAACCCGTTGCGACCTCCTCGGATCCAGGGAACACCCTTGGCTTCCTTGCTCAATTACTGGGTTTGGGGTGCCCACTCTTTGCTGCCCCAGTTGCCCAGGTGACCTTGGTTCTGTTGCCTGGCCTGCTTGTTCGCCCAACAGGCTCGGCAGACCAGGACTTTGCTCCTCCCTGTACCCGGTTGACCTGCCTACATGTAGGCTGGCTGGACTCTCTGAGTCCCACTCGGTATTCTGTGGACTTGTGCTATTCTCCAGGTCCACAATGGACCTTCCTTGGGAACACAGTCCCTCACTCCCAAGCCCAACAGAAGGGTTGTCCGGGGTAGCTGCGGTGCCCCAATGCCTTGTGGCCCCCCATTCAGTACCAGAGGTGCCAGAATCAGGATTTGCCTCTCTGTCTACTCCCTTTCCCATTGACTTCCTTCTGTGAGCAATTGCGGAATTGGGCCAGTTCCCTTGGGTTGATGCCAGTTCTCTTGTATTCTTTGGTTTGTTTGGATGTCCCTGGTTAGTCTCCCTGTCTGGAGTGCTGTATGGTGTTTGTGAGTAGTGTGGGTACCCCCTGTGTGACTCCCTGGCTGGAGTAAGTGACGGTGTGGGGAATGTTCCCCGTCCCAATGAATTCCTGTTGGGAACACTTGCGGAAACTTGAGATGGGCCTTCCCAGACTGCTCAGTGGCCAGTGACTGCTGATAGCGATCCCCAACATGCACACTATAACCCTCCTCCCCTCCCAGAGAAGAGCCAGGAGCGGAAGAGGAAGATTCCAGTCTCGTACGCAACTGGTCTATGTGCCGCCGGAGAACGCGGCCGTCGTCTATGGAAACCTCGTAGGACAAAGGTCCAGAGACCTTGCAGACCACAGCTGGAATCCAAAGATGACTGGGCCCGTAGTTCCGGGTCCAAACTGAGCACCCACTTGCAAACACCTAGGTGCCTGTGGCTGTGAGACTGCAGGCGCCACCTGATCAGGGTGCAATCTGTCAAGTTTAGTTATTAGTCTGCGACCCCAGCAGAGTTCAGCTGGGCTCTTCCCAGTGGAAGTACATGGTGTGGTGCGGTGTGCAAGAAGAAAGTCAGCTAACATGTGATGCCAGTCACCGTAAGTCAGTTTCTTGAGGGCATCCTTGGTGATGCACACCATTCAGTCAGCCATACTATTGGTGGAGGGGTGGAAAGGAGCCGAAGTCGCATGACGGATCATGTTAGCCTGAAGGAAAGCCTGGAACTCAGAAGAAGTGAATTGAGGACCGTTATCTGAAACCAGAACATCTGGAAGGCCATGTGCTGCAAAAATGTCTCTCAACACCTGGATTATCCTGGCAGTAGTAGTGGAGGAAACAGGAATAACCTCTAGCCACTTTGAATGGCTATCAACAACAACCAAGAAAATTGCCCTTGAAAGGGCCCAGCGTACTCTATATGCACTCTGGACCATGGTGATATAGTTTCCTTCCACCTATGAACTGGGGCCTGAGGCATTTCTGGATGTGACTGCTGGCACAACTGACACCCATGCACCTGAGCCTCTATATCCTTATCTAACCCAGGCCACCAGAAATGGCTGCGTGCAAGCGCTTTCATTCTGACAATGCCAGGATGTCCCTCATGCAGAGAGACCAAGATTCTAGGCCTCAATGAGGCTGGGATAACTACCCTACTCCCCACAACAGGCAACCCTTAAAGATGGATAACTCATGCTTCTTGAGCTTTGGAACTTAGTACCTGGACTTCTGTCAGGCCATCCAGACAAGAAGCACGAAAGTACACGTGTAAGCATGAGATCTGTGGCAGTTTCTGCAGTCATATCCCAGGCATTGAGGGGAAATTCAGGTAACTGCTGAATGGAGAGGATATTGATGGCAGGAGCAGGGTCTGCTTCTACCAGCTTCAGAGGTAGTCTGCTTAGGCCATCAGTGTGGCCCATTTCCTTACCAGGTTTGTGAATTAATGAATAATCATATGCTGCCCAAAAAATAGACCACCTCAGCATTCTAGGAGAAATAATATGGGGGTTTGTTTGTTGGTTGTAAACAACCCCAGCAGAGGCTTATGGTCTGTGTAGACCATGAAATGTCGGCCATATAAAAATCATGGAATTTCTTAATTCCCACTACAATGGCCAATGCTTCCCTGTCTATTTGAGCATAATTACGCTCAGCAGAAGACAGAGTCCTGGAGTAATATGCTACAGGAACTTGAGTTCCATCAGCCCTCAAGTGGCTAAGTACAGCTCCCACCCCATAAGGGGATGCATCACATGCGATGCAGACAGGTAATTGTTCATTGAAATGTGCAAGGACATCATTGGACATTAGCAAGGCCTTGACCTCATTGAAGCTCTTTTCGCGGACTTTTGTCCACTGCCAAACTGCCTGCTTGTCTAAAAGCCTATGTAGTGGTTCTGCTACAGCAGTTTTGTGAGGTAGGAAAGCATTGTAAAAATTCAAGAGGCCTAGGAAAGCCTACAGTTCACTTTTAGACTTGGGGCTAGGAGCCTGCTGTATAGCCTTCAATTTAGATTCAGCAGGGTGAATATCTTGGGCGTCTATTCTGAACCCTAAGAAATCTGTAGAAGTGACTCCTATCTTACACTTGTCTTTTTTTAGTTTTAGACCTGCTCTTCGAAAATGAAGCAAAACAGCCCTTAATCTCTCTGCTAAATTCTGAATAGATTCTCCAGTAATAAGGGCATCATCAAAATAGGGGCAAACTCCAGGGATATCCCTAAGTGTACTCTCCATGACACTTTGGAATATGCCAGGGGCTACATTTACCCCAAATTGCAGTCTCTTGACTTTGAATGCACCCCTATGCGTTACAATGGTCTGTGCTTCAGCAGCTGCTTCATCAACTGGTAACTGTTGATATGCCTGTGTCAGATTGAGCTTTGCAAAAACTCGCCCCCCTTTGAGGGAGGCCAAAATATGGCTGACTGCTGGTACGGGGTACGCGTGCTATTGCAGTCCTTGTTTAGTGTGCACTTGTAGTCTGCACATATGCGTATGTCCCCATTAGCCTTGAGAGGCATAACTATGGGAGTTTCCCATGGACTTGAATCTACAGGCTCTAAAATGCCTTGTTGGATCAATTTATCCAGTTCAGCATCAATTTTACCCTTTAGTGCAAAAGGTACTCTCCTAGCTTTGACCCTAATGGGTGTGATAGTAGGGTCAAGCCTCAAAGAAACTGGAAGCCCCTTGTAGGACCCAAGTTGTGGACTAAACACATCTGCAAACTCCTTGCAGACTTCTGCTAGGCCCAACGTTTGCAAATATTGCAGCCCAGTAACCTGGATTCCCAAAGCCTCAAACCAATCGAGTCCTATAAGGCTCGTTTGTTCATCCCCAACAACCAACACATCCAATGGACCCTCAAAATCCTTGTGCTGAACTGTAAGGGTGGCCTCCCCCTTAACACATACCTTGGAATTTTGAAAATCTGTTAAGATTATGTTGGATGGCGTAAGTTTGGCCTGGAACCCACTGTTGTTGCAAATCTTTCTAAATGTATGAATGGAAATGATTGAAAGAGTGGACCCAGTGTCCAGCTCCATGACTAAAGGAACCCCTTGCAACTTCACCTTAAGTGACATCTTCTTTTTAAGGGGTTTGTGTGTGCCTGTTCTGCAAATACTTCTGTGCGACGTGCAGAAACCCACCCTATTTTGGCTGGGGACCCTGGTACCTTTCAAACGCAATTCTTCTCGAGGTTGTACCTTCTGGTGACCCAAACAGACGGATGCTATATGGCCTTGCCTGCCACATGCTCTGCAGATGGTGGAATGGAACCTGCAGTCGGCTCTCTTATGGTGACCTCCACACCCGAAGCATTTGGACGCAGCTGAAGCTTTCTCTTTGCCTTCCTTCTGCTTTCTTTCCATGGACTGGTAAAGATGATCCACCTCTTCTTCAGGATCTTCCTCCGGGCCTTCTTGGACGCCCTCGTGGTGCATGGAGACTGCTTCTGGGTTGTTCCTGATGGGCCGCATGTTCTTGACCACCCCACCTACTGCCTCCTCAGCTGTCATCTCTCTGAATATTTCTTGGAATGAAATATCTTCTTTTGCAAAGAGTCTCTGTTGTAAGAGTCTGTTCCTTAAACCGCATACAAAACGGTCTCTCAGACTTTCTTCCAAATCTTTGAATTTGCAGGTTTGGCTGCTCTTCTCAAAGCTGCAATGAATTCCTTGGCTGATTCACCTGCCCTCTGGTCCCTCTGTTCAAACGTGTGTCTCCACGCAATGACAGACATCTTGGGTTGGAAATGTTCTTTCAATAACTTTTTTAAGTCTGTGTATGTTACAGACTCTAGAGGAGCAGGGGCTGCCAAATTTTCTGCAATTTCAAACGCGTCCTGACCACAGACACACAATAGGGTTGCAGCCTTCAAGCCATCTTCTCTGACTTGGTTCACCCTAAAGTAATTTTCTACTCTAGCAACATAGGATTCCCATCTCTCTGGTGGGCAACATCGAATTCTGACAAACGACCTATCTTTGCCATCTTACTTTTAGGTCTGGGAAGGAGTCTATCAGCCGAGCTTACCTCCAGCAATGCTGTACTGGCAGGTCAGACACTGAGTTTAATGCCATCTTCCCTTCCTCAAGGACTCCTTGGGTAAGTCTTATAGCCTTTCTTCTTTAAGCCTGCAAGTCATCCCACCTTCGTCGCCAGTGTTAAGTCCTCGAGTTAATGGCAAAAGAAGAGCATGCATTCTATAGTCAACAGTTCTTTATTTTCTTCTGCTCACTCCAACAACAACTCAGAGACGCGCAGGCCTCTTATCTTTTATCTGGATCCTCGGGCAAAATGGTTATAGATAATGGCGTGCTTTTGCACCTCACACATGCATGCAAGGCTGGCGCCACTCAGTCTGGCCCTGGACATCTTGCAGCAAACCTGGGACCATAGCAATGTCCCAAGCCTGCTTTTGCAGGCTCAGGGCACAACATTTTCAGAAGAAATACTTCCAAGATTTAAAAAAAAGGAATATTAAAGGCGGGAAATAAATAAATATATTCACAATAAAGGAGAATATTTTTAGTTCAGAACCGAAATGAGAAGTCAAGCAGAACCATTTTTGCTTAAGATAATGAACTATGTTACGAAGAAATATGGTCTCTGTGATGTTCAAAAGCATTAGGCCATGTATGGAAAACATTAGCAGTAACTTTTCTACATTTCATTCATTATGCATATACACCTACATATATACATATAGTGAAACATTTTGAATTATTATAATGAGAATAATTACAAGAATATTTTTGCTATTACATTAGATGGGTCCAATGTTATCTTTCTAAATGCTGTCATTAATTTATACCACTGATGGCTCATTTGTGCCAATGTCTTTCCAAACTGTAGTTTCTTATGCAAATTACCAGCATTTATAGTAACATACAGTAGTAAATGTCTTACCTTGCTTTTTATTTTAAAAAACAAAAATAAAACGACAAAATGTTAAAAATAAAAATATATCAATATAAATATGATCTTACACAAATATAAACAAACAATACAGTTTGGGTTAACAATTAACAGTATAGATAATATATATAATAAATCTGGAAAAGCTGCCTGAAAATATGCATGATACAAAATTTGAGGATATTGTTTCAAATTGTTTGAAAACCTTCTGTTGAAAAACAAATAATTCAAATGTGATTAAATAGCACATTATGACAATCCACTTCCGCAAATGAACAAAAGTTTATCTTTCCAAAATTGTATAATAATAGTCTCTTGGATACTTCCCAATGCATGAAGCATCACTACTTCTTGATGCCTTGATATATTTGAAATAGGAGTATAGGTAAGGAGGCAGATATGAATTTGACAAACATGTATCTGATTCAAAACATGAATCTGATTCAAATCCAATAAACTTAAGACTAAAGTATAGTCATAATACTGTACAACAAACCCAATGCCGTAAAACGTAGTGTTCCAACTCTTGAACAGTTTCTGTACGTATACACTTTTAAAGTCTACGTTGTTATTCAAAATAGAAAAGCAAGTATTAAACAAAAAGCAACTTCAGTTTATCCTATCATTCACATGCTACAAAGTTTAGAATGCTGAATGATGAGTTTGAAAATCCTGGTAAAAATCTTCTATATTCTATATATTGTCTATATTGTCAACACATTGGCCACATTCACATGTTACATAAACAAGAAAAACTCATCTCCTGAGCAGCAGAGAAAAGCCCATCTGCCTAGGTTGCTGGTAATGCAATTTAAGGACAGACAGCTCTATGAACAGTTTGTACTGAGGAAGCTTTAAAGCTTACAGCTCTGTTCATATTGATGGAACCTGAATCCTAAAAACAGTTAGCCAAATATTAGCATATATTATGTAAAGCCAGCCATTGTGACTTACAGAATATGTGAACTAACCAATAGTTAAAACAAATTAGTGTGGAGCAAAGTTAGCTTCTTTCTACAGCTTTACATTGCTCCTAAATTAAACTTGATTGATGTGGCAGTTATTTATTTTTCTAATGAAGTTTTTGTCTCAACATTATTTTCTAAAATTTCCTCAGGTGTTTGCACATATCTCCTCAGTCACTTCAATTTGCTTAAAATTGTATCATTGCTCAAAATCTTGGCTCTGAGAACTGGCAAGTATCTATTTATTATTTCTTAAAGATACTAAATGTTGAAGTTTTTTTGTTTTCTGAAACAAATGATGGTGATAAAATCAAGGTTGCCTCACACATGTTATTTCTAACTCAGAAATCTTTTAATCCCCTATATGAGAAGATTGATTTCATTATTATTAATGGGTATTTATGAAATTATGATAGCATCATTAAAAAATATAATCAAGATTATTAAGTGAATGAATGAATAACCTAAATGTCAGTGCATTTGGAAAAGATATTTTAGTATACTTCAGAATTACATGTTATATAATCTTTGAAATGCCATAATATATCTGTTTCAATATTTTTTAAAACACCAACCAAAATATTTTACTCATGCTTGTTTTCTATCAGAGCTTTTGAAGTCTTACCAATCATTTTCCTTTGTCATCAGGTGTAGAAAGACTTTGGATCTTGCCTACTTTTGGGTTTCAATTGCAATTGGACTCAGAATGCTTAGTTATCAGAAAATAATAATAATAATAATAATAATAATAATAATAATAATAATAATAATAATAATAAGAAGAAGAAGAAGAAGAAGAAGAAGAAGAAGAAGAAGAAGAAGAAGAAGTTGGAAGGGACCTTGGAGGTCAGCAAGTCCAACCCACTGCTCAGATAGGTAACCCTATATCATTTCGGACAAATGGCTGTCCTGTTTCTTCTTAAAAACTTCCAGTATTGGAGCATTCACCGCTTCTGGAGGCAGGTTGTTCCACTGGTTAATTGTTCTAACTGTCAGGAAGTTTCTTCTTAGTTCTAGGTTGCTTCTCTCTTTGATTAGTTTCCATCCGTTGCTTCTTGTCCTGCCTTCAGGCACTTTGGAGAATAGCTTGACTCCTCTTCTTTGTGGCAGCCCCTGAGATATTGGAACACTGCTATCATGTCCCCTCTCGTCCTTCTCTTCATTAAATTAGACATACATCAATTCCAGCAACTGTTCCTTATATGTTTTAGCCTCCAGTCCCCTAATTATCTTTGTTGCTCTTCTCTGTACTCTTTCTAGAGTCTCAATATCTTTTTATTTTGTGCAGCAACATTTTAAAATAAAGTCTCTTGGTGACTATAAATATATAAGACACAAAACATATAAATGAAAGAATACAACTGATTGGGGAAAAAACTACCCAGTCTTAAACTGGACAAAACTAAACTAAACTAAAGAGGACTCCATAACTACCCTATCCTCAAACCTGGATCTTTAGCAGTTTCCAAAACATCACAAGGTGCATAAGCTGTGGATAGAATTCCAGATAACAAGTGCTATTCACAGATTCCATAAGACTAGTGGGTTCCATAAGACTGTACTTCTTGATGGACTTGTAGGAAGTGTAGTCCAGTTGGTCTAGTGGTTAAGGCACCAGGAAACCATGTCCAGCTTCTAATCCAGCCTTAGAAATGAAAACCAGCTTGGGCCATCTTAGGCCAGTTACTCTCTCACAGTCCAACTCACCTCACAGGGTTATTGTTTTGGGGAAAATAAGAGGAAGGAGTGCTGGATATGTTTGCTGCATTGAGTTATTTGTAAAAATAATAAAAGTGATATAAATGAACAACAACAAAAAAAGAGTATGCCAGTGCCCCCCAACCTTTTGGGCACCAGGAACCGGTTCCATTGAGAAACGTTTTTTTTTTTTTTTTTTTTGCGGACTGGAGGGGTGTGTGGTTTCTCATGCTGCCTGCATCCTGTGGATGGGACTTTGCTTGTTTGTGTAGCCCAGTTGCTGGCATGCCACAAACGGGTCCATGGACTGGGGGTCGGGGACCCCTGGTATAATCATCTACTGCATGTGCCAGGAACAGAAGGAGGAGTTCAGAAAGTTGCCCTTGGAACATAACAACCCATTTTAAGTTGAATGATTTCTAGAGCTCACAATCTTTATTGTGAGCTCTAGAATGAGCTCTTTATTGTGAGCACAATCTTTATTCAGTTAAACTCTTCGTACATGCTGTCTGCAGTAATAAGGAAGCAAGTCACTGTTCAATTCCTTCCTTCTCCTTTTACTGTACCTAACAAGGAATATTTTAATGGTTGGGCTCCAGTAAGACTGTGAGCTTCAGAAGTGGTACCATTTTCCAATTTTCATAGAGAGGTCATTGATGTTTCATCACTTTCAGCATCATTTTAAATGCATTATGTAATTTGTTATGATTTGACCAAATTTAAAAAAAGGAAATGAAAAATGTTCACCAAAGGACTATAGGAAGCATGTAGAAACTAACAAGAATGTGTTAGTGAGGAGAGTACTTTTAATTTATAGTCACTCTTTGCTGCACAAAAGCATGAACTCATGTTTGAGTGAACTAGTCATTATCCTAACTTTTACAATAGGTGAACAGCACCTATTAAACTGATTCTTGTTTATATTTTTAAGCTGCATATTTTAACTTGCTTTTAATCCTTGCTTATTTCCTTCTTTTGCTGCCAAAGCCGCCTACTTTCTTGATGGGTTTTCTTCCCTGCAGTTCCTTTTTATGGCAATGTTTTGAAGCAGATGCTCTGGCTGCTTCTGCCGTCTATCCTGCCAGCTTCATGATTCCTTCTTGCTGTTCAAGATCATAACTCTTCGTATGCCAAGGCCCAATTATAAAGGCTACATTAAAAAAAATCCATAGAGGAAATGCTTAACACAGAGACATAGAAAGAGAGAGTTGGTGAGTCATAGATCTGCCCCCCCCCCGCGCCTCTTTGTTTCAACTATGCATATTCTTTAAGATCTCATTTGTTTGTTTGTTTCCAGAATTGAAGATGTTCCAACACTTTACATAAACATTTTAAAAACTTAGGGCAATTTATTTCTTTTACTTAGTTCTTATGGAAAACTGTCTTGGAGAAAAAAAATTTTTTTTGAGACTTGGTTGCTAGTTCCACAGCTGTAACAATTTTGAGAAAACATCAAGCCAGAATTATCTGGTTATCTTTCTACAAAATACTACATTGAAATGAAAGTTGATGGTCAAACAAATGAGACAATAGTCCTGGAATCTTTTTTTTTATTTGTAATTAGTTCTATCCCATTTTTATATTAACCTATAATTTTTCAAAAACAACTTTCTCACAATGTGTTTTTAATGTATTTTACTCTTCAAATATTTACTCTTCAAAGACTCCTTTGAATTACATATTCTGCCTACATCCATAATGTTAATATATTTATTCTGAAATATGCTGTTGTATATACATAATGATACATTTTTGAACTGAGAATTCTCTTTAAAAATTCAACAATTACTTTCTAATACTAGCCTGTGGCCCTTACCAGAGGTTTGTTCTCATCTACAATTCTCACACTATCCCTTGCTCTTCTGCAGTTTAGCAATTAACCTCTGGTACAGCTGCAGCACAAGAGGAGCACTGCAAAGATGCAGAAGATACAGAAACTGAGGGAGAGATGGTTTTCCATGGATAGAAACCCTTGTTTCTTGCCCCCTTCTTGCTGAAGTCAAGGCATCACTTTCTTTAACTTGGTTAGAGAGGTAATTTTGCTCTTTATCCACTGAGTGGATGATCCGGCTTTCTAAAACTGAAAGGGGAACAACTTCAGGATGAGCCAAGAATGAAAATAAAGAGCTAGGAACACTTTCTTTACACACAGTATGTTGAAGTCTGTGTTCTGAGAACAGTAGTAGAAAGGCCAATTATTGGATTAGTGGTATTTGATTTCTCAAGGTCTGCAGAGTATAAATGGCAGCTGTATATAAGTATACAACAAAATGAAATTTAATCTGAAGAAAAGGAAGGTTTTATACTAAGGCAAGAAAAACCAAAGGTACAAGTACAGATTAGGTGAAACCTGGCTCAAAAACAGTAACTGTGAGAGGGACCTTGGAGTCCTAGTGGACGATCACTTAAACATGAGCCAGTAGTGTGCAACAGCAGTCAAAAAAGCTAATACAATCTTTAGTTGTATAAACAGAGGCATAGAATCAAAATCATGTGAAGTATTAGCACCACTTTATAAATTCTTAATAAGGCCACACCTGGAATGCTGCATCAGAGTTTTGGTCACCGCATTTTGAAAAAAGTGCAAAGAAGAGGAGCTAAGATGATTAAAGGCCTGGAGACTAAAACATATGAAGAACAGTTGCAGGATTAGTTTTGGCTAGTCTAGAGAAAAGAAAGACTGGGGGGACATGATAGCAGTATTCCAGTATTTGAAAGGCTGCCACAAGGGAGAAGGGAGCCAATTTATTTGGAAAGCACCAGAAGGCAAGAAACAATGGGTAGAAACTAATCAAGGAGAAAAGCAACCTGGAATTAAGGAGAAAATTCCTATCAGTGAGGACAATTAACCAGTGGAACAGTTTGCCATCAGAAGTTGTGGAGATTTTTAAGTAAATCACTTGTTTAAAATGGTATAGGGTTTCCTGCTTGAACAAGAGGTTGGACTAGAAGACTTCCAAGGTCTCTTCCACCTCTATTTTGATTGATTGATTACCTCATTTTGCAATCTTTCCAATGAATCTTGTTCAATATTTGCAAAATATTTCTGATGGAAGTTATATGTTATAGTTCTTGTTTATAACTTTACTTACCAGATAGTTTATTGAAATTAAAGCAAAACAGGCCTATAAAATGCTTTGGAATGCAACACAGAGCCCCGTTTCTGATCCTAAGAATATAATGAAGGATTTCAATCATGATGCCTGCCAGGACCAATAAGCTAACTATATCCTGGGAAGGGTATTGAAATAGTTTAGCAAGGTCAATTATCTAACTCATTACTCTGCTGTAAGGTCATTATTTGTTTTCAGTGACACCATCACACAGTGAATCTTGATGAGGTGAACCTATAATCTCTCATTTGTATTTTATTAAAATAGGCAATCAAACAATCAGCCATGCAGGCAAGAAAGAATACAGGGATCTTTTTACATACATTCATGCAGGGTGTCTAGCATAAAAATGGTAGGCATGACCTGGTGATCAAAGTCCTTTCTAATGTTTCTTGCATGTAGAATGTGTATGTCTGAAAAGGGTGGCATTTTGCTTATCTGGAAATGCCTGCCTGAAGCCAGTGACCATCACTGTTGAAACCTTTGAAGACATGCATGCAATCACATAGGTTTCATGTTTCCTGAATTATCAGAATATTTCTAATATCAATTTAATATTCAAGCCAAGGACTTTCACAGAGAAGAAGAAGAAGAAGAAGAAGAAGAAGAAGAAGAAGAAGAAGAAGAAGAAGAAGAAGAAGAAGAAGAAGAAGAAGAAGAAGAAGAAGAAGAAGAAGGAGTCTTGTGTTTTGCAGGGTTCTCTGATACAAATTTTAGAATACATTTTTTATTTGCATATTACTCGATATTATTATAAACTTAATGCATATTGTATCCTAGAAGATATACATTTTTGATAGATTTTGGTAGATTTGTAAATATGATTCCACACAATTTAAGACAATAGGTATTATTTCAGCTTGGCTCTCCTTTTCCCAGAAATTCAAAAATAGAATAGGATAGGATAGGATAGGGTAGGGTAGGGTAGGATAGGATAGGATAGGATAGGTCTTTGGAGATTCAAGATGTTGTAAAATGTAGTGCAGAGCCATATTAACAGCATCATCTGCTGATCTATTTGCTCAATAGGCAAATTGCAAAAGGTCTAACAGCGGATCTGTGATGGTTTTCAGGTGGGCTAGCACTAACTTTTTAAAGGTTTTCATAACTAGGGATGTCAGATGTTGCAATCTTAGCATGACTGAGAGGACAGACTAGGGAAGAATGCTCTAGGTCATGAAAGATCAATGGACATGATTTCCAGGCATGTTAGACCCCCAAATCTATCCATCGACTTTTCAGAAATATAGTATTTATTCATGCTTCTCAAATTTATGCAATATTTTATATGAAGTTCAGCAAAGGGTTAAGCAGAGCTTTGTGGATAGATATCATATCTCGTGGTATAATGAGCTTTTTACCAAAGTAATTAAAATGTGTTTATAATTAATACAGATGAATTGGTTCCCGCACAATAGTAGTTAGGAGATTAACAAAGGCCACATTTTGGCAACAGGATTACATTCCTTTCCAAGAACTATGGGACTTTATCCAAGGAATGTCTGTCCAACCCAGCTGATTCTTCAGAGGTGCCATATGGTACTGTTATCCATTACAATTTTTTCCCCATAAAAGGAAGCCATATGACATAACTGATCTTCAAAATGTTGTCAGAAGGCATTACCTGGGCACGCTGTGAACTGCTCTCCACCCCTCCCCCAAATTGAGCAGGGACATGGGCTATTAATTAGGAGCAGACAAAATAAGCCCACACATGCTGGGAACTTGGCCTCCTTTCCTGTCAATTGAGCATCTCAAACTGCTCAAGCTAACAATGAGAACAAATTATTTCCTACCCTTAAAACATTATGCTTTAATGGGTATAATATAATACATACCCACACAGTACCTGAATGTTACAATCATATACAAATTTCCCAACCAGGTAACTCAAAAAAGTTTGAACTTCAAAGTTTTGGAATTCAAGTCTGTACAGGTATATTCATAAAGTCAACAAGATTTACTGGATTGCAACTATAGAGCCTAACTTACTCGTTTGTTCAATAGTTCAGTGGGAACTTGTATTCAATATTATATTGGTGAAAAAAAGCAGAGAAATGAGCAGTTCAGAAATATTACACAGGCACACAGAAACAGACACACATAGACACAGACACAAACACATACACACACACAAAAGCACTCAGGAAAATATTGCATCAGGATGTCCAAAACTATATCAGAATAAGGACATAAACACTTCTACATTATTAGTTATAAAACTACATGGTCATACCTTGTAGCCTTTAGGAGTCAGAGAAAGAGAATTTTATTTTATTTCTAATGCTGACTCTGTCAAATCAATATTAGCATGTCTTTATGTACAGGTAGGTATATAATTCAATAAAGTATTTTTTAAAAAATGTGTATGGTTCTTGATATTTTTCTATGCACTCGAAGAGTCCACACTTTAATGTATAAAACATAATAGCAAGACTATTCAACAAAAAAGATAAATTGATGACTCTGCTGAAGAATGGTAGAATATAAACACAGCAAATGATTCCCCCTCTCTCTTTCTCTCTCACACATCTTTATTTATTCTCATACATTATCACATAGAAGGATTTTAAATCCAGAAAGCAAAATTTCTCTTTAACAGGGCCAATTAGTCAGAATGATTTTAGATGAAAGGGAGAATGTTACTCATGCTTAATAATTTTAAAGACATGTCCAGAGCAGGATGGCTTTCTCTTGGCACCAAAGTTCAACAGAGATACTTTGGTACTCAAGCTTAGAGCATGTACTCAAGTGTGTGTTATAGTAACATCAGTTTTGCCACATGAGATGAAAGACAAAGAGAGAAGTTAACTGGAATAGCAGTGCCATATTCCAGCTTCATCCTTTCTTCAAAAAGGCAGACTTCATAGTCCTACCATAAAGCTGGAAGAGATGTAATGGCTCAGTGGTTAAAGCTGCTGAGTTTGTCAGCTGGAAAGCTGACAGCCCAGGTTGAAGACCAGTGGTGGGATTCAACCAGTTTGCACCAGTTTGACAGAACTGGTAGCTTATTTTTTGTTGCCCAGGCCCAGAATAGACTTCCGGAAGCAGCATCCACACAGAGAACCGGTTGTTCACGTATTTGAATCCCACCACTCTTCAAGACCCAAGTGCCAATGATGGAGTGAGCTTCTGTTCTTGTCCCAGCACCTGACAACCTAGCTGTTCTAAAGCATGCAAATGCAAGTAGATAAATAGGTACCACTTTGGGGAGAAGGTAACAGCATTCTGTGTGTCAGTATAGCCTTGCTGGCCACATGATCACGGAAGTGTCTTCAAACTGGTTCCCTCAGCTAAGAAACAGAGACCTCATAGAGTTGCACACGAATGGATAGAGGAAACCTTTACATTTACTATAAATTATCCTTCCCATTAGCTCCTTCTGCAATCATTCAGCTGTGTTACTGAATATGACTATTTACTTTGTGCTCCAAAGAAAGCAAAGTTTTTTGCTATTGATTTCTCTTATATATAGTTTTCTCCTAATGAATCACTTAAGTGAGCAAACAGCAAAGATTCAGGCAGTTCAGCCCAATTCTCAAAGCATCATTTTTCAAGAGCTTTGCTCATCTGGAATGCAGAGGGCAATTGTCCACTGGGATTTCTCTCCATTTCTTACTGTTGCAAATCTGCCAATTTTATCTTCTTTGCCTTCTTAAATGTTTATTTTTAAACTGTCCTATTTTCATATTAATTTGTCCTGCCTATACCAGACAAGTTACATGCATATTTATGCACATTTTCTCTAACCAGCCATTTTTGTTTGCAATTTTGTTTAATATATAACATTTTGCCAACAAAATTTCCCTGATGTTAATCATTTTGTAAATTTTTAAAGAAAAATATGTGCATTTTTGTACAGGCAGGATTTTCTGGATTGGTGAACTGCAATGACAATTTCCAAAATGGATTATTGAAGTTTTGTTTGTGTAACAGCTCAACAGTAAGAATTAAATGAATCTCTCAATTCCGTCTGCTCCTCTAATTTATGCTTATACCTATTTATTCAACCATTCGTTGGCTGAGTAGTGATAAGGCACTTAATATACCAATGAGTGAGAGCAAAGTGACAAAGTAGTGTCTGCCAAAAATACTGCTCTACCTCCTGAAATTATTCTTCCCTTGCCACACTGTTGTGGATATTGTCCTAAGAGTACTGAGTTGCTGAACTATCTGGATAAATACCCACACCCCACTTCTCCTTCTCCGATCTTCCCATCAGTAAAAGATGGCCCTAGCACAAAATAAATATGTCTTGTGTCTAGTTAACTGAGAAGAGTAACAGCTGATTTTCTGCTTCGAGCATAGAGAAATGAACAAATTGACATATATGTACATGTATACAGACAAACACATATATATATACATGCATACTTTTTATTGTATTGACAATTTACCTGCATTCTTGATGAAATGCCTTTAATGTACAAAGTAGTCCTGGGATGAGAACCTGTGTCACTAAGCAATGAGGTGTTAAGTGAGATGCAAGCATTTTTGCTGCAGTTGTTGTTAAATGAATCAAACATTCATTAACTGAATCCAGCTTCTCCAATTCAGTTTGCTTGTTGCAAGCCCCCTCGGAAAGTTGTAAATGGTGATCATATGATCCTGAGATCAGGTGCTAGTGCCCAATTTTGGATCATATGACTGTGGGGATGCTGCAACTGTTATAAGTACAAGGATCACTTTTAAGTCACCTTTTTCAATGCCATTGTTACTTTGAAATGTCGTTAAACAAATGCTCATAAGTCAAGGACTATCTATAGTAAAAGTTAGAATTTGTTGTCCGATTGATATTAAAGACAACTGATTTAAAATGTATTTTTTGTAAAATATTATCCAGACCAGTTCTATTTTATTTTTTATCCTTTCTGCTTTCAAATATAAAGGGCAAGAACAATAAACAAATCTAACAGAACCAACTGTGAGAAATTTTCCTAAAAGCTTCCATTTAGTTTTTTGAACATTGGATTGGTATAGGATTTTTATATGAAGAAAAATAATATTGGGGTGAAATTGCTTTTAAACATAATACATTTTTTCCTTGTGGATATTTTGGACATGTGTACATGACAGATTAGATTAGACTGCTTTTTTAATGCTATAGCCTGTTTAATAATGTTTTAGTAATATTGGTACCATTTATGGAAGCTGATTAAAATATTCTTTGCCATTGTTTATTAATTTAGACCAGTGTTTCTCACTCTTAGGAATTTTAACTCTCAGAATTCTGCAGCCAGCATGAAAGCTTAGAATTCTGGGAATTGAAGCCTGTACATCTTGAAGTTACCATGGTTGAAAAACACTGACTTAAGCCTTCTGTTATGAGAACTTGGCTTTGGTAATCAGGTTTTGATATATTCAACTAATACAACTACAGGTAGTCTTCGACATATGACCACAATTGAGCCCATTTTTTTTTGTAAGTGAGACATTTGTTAAGTGTTACAACCTCTCTTGTCACAGATGTTAAATGAATCACTGCAATTGATGTTAGTACCTGGTTGTTAAGTGAATCTAGCTTCCTCATTGACTTTGCTTGTGAGAAAGTTCCAAAAAGGTGATCACATGACTTTGGGACACAGCAATGGTCATAAATATGAACCAGTTGCCAAGCATTTGAATTTTTGATCACATGATCGTGGGGATTTTGCAAAGGTCATAACTGAAAAATGGTCACAAGTCACATTTTTCAATGCTGTTGTAACTCTGAATGGTCACTAAATGAACAGTTGTAAGTTGAGGACTACCTATATTTACAAAGAAAGTAACATTGATAGGATTGAAGATTTCAAAGTTTATGTCTGAACTCCCTTTATGTTACTATGGGTAAAGACTTACAAACAAAAAATAGAATAGCACAGAGCATTTTTTGCCCTTTTCAGTGCTGTTATGAAGTTCTCATTTTATACAATTTCATCATAACAATTAAGCTGTAAAATAACTTGAAATAAGATGTGGAATGAATTTTCTTTGTGAAAAGGTAATGGTGTGTTGTATATGGAAGATGCTTAAGATTCTAAAAGTATAGGCCAAGAAGGTATGGAGAAGCTATTCCCAAGCATATTTTCAAACAATCTTAGCATTGCCAACAAATAGCCTAGGCAAATACAGTGGTTTGTGAGGTATTTATAATGCAGCAAGAACAGCCGGCAGTTGGACAAGATCAGCTGAACAATCATACCTTCTGCAATACTGGGTAAGAATGCTCAAGAAGATTTTTTCACATTAATATAAGGAATGAAGTAATAAATGTACAGACTGGCACACAGCTCTGCCATAATTTGAACTTCTTTAAACGCTGCAGTATACTTCTTGGCAATTTAGGTTCATCAAAATGTATGCATATAATTATATATTATGTGTGTAGGTAACCTAATGATCTGACATAACACACAGGACATCTTTTTCAGAATGATGGCAATTTGAAGCTCCCAATATATTAATAATAATCTAAAGTTCAGTTACACTAGATTTGGGGAACAAGGGATCCATGGGCTAGTTTCATGTGGCTTTAACTTTTAAATAACTTCAGAAATTGAGTAGGCAACAAGGAGAGAAGGAGTGTCCCAGAAACAAGTGGGGGAGAAGATTTAGAGCAGGAGGGTCAAACTGCCGGCCCACAGGTTGGTTGCATCATACCGAGACTGTGCCCACCCCAGCTCTGGCAATGCAATATGTTGTGACATGACATGTGACATGGCGAGTTTGACACCAATGATTTAGAGGAAGACTGCTACATAATCTTGCAATGTATTTTTTTACTTTGACTTTATCTACTGACATCACATAGACCTTGAGAGAAAAAGGTTTCCTACTATTGCACAGGAAGATCATAGATGAACAATTAAATCAGAAGGTGAGCCTTTAATGAAGAAAGCTACTTTACTACAGATATAAAAATTCAGCTGGTTAATTTGCTGCTGGCACAATTGGCAAAGATCTGTGAATGAGATCAGTTGAGAAAATATTCCCCATGAAGTTCAGTCTCAAACGGAATTCATTCCTTACTCGTTCCCTTGTCTGTACCAACCAAATATAGCCACATTCCATCCAGTCCTTAAGAATGACAAATCTAAGAAAAACAAAGTGGTCCTCTCAGGATAAAATTAGATGCTTAGCAAGAAACACAGGTCTGGGAACCTGAATGTTGCCTTTCCACTACACAAAATGGGGTGGCATTGTAGATTGCTGCACTTAGTATGGAAAAAGTAAAAGCAATGAGAAATAGGGTGTATTTAACTGCCTCTCTCTTATGTGCTCTGTCTTTTTAAACCTGAAACAGAGGGAAGGGAAAGAGTAAAAAAAGTTAAATTAAATGTTAGTCTGGCAGGGAACTTCAGGAGTTGTAGTTCAAAACTTCTAGGCATATCACCTTGGATAAAATTTGATTTAAGTATCCCTATGTACTGTTTCTTCCTTTAATTTTCAGCAGGGATGACAGTCTTGTGTCCCATCTACTTGGGATGTGAAAAAGCAAGTTGGCAACTTCGAAAAATTAATAAGTTTGGTTTTCTGATACAAGAATAAATCTCATGATTTTTTCTTAACTACATCACTCTTCCAGCAGGTCTTACTCTCCCATTTCCTTTAGCTCATTTCCTGGAATTATTATCTGAAATATAGTTCTTTAAAAAAAAAGTTGTGCTCTCATGGTATCTTCCTTTATGGAAGAAACCAGAGAAACACATGAATCACAGATAGGCAATTAGCCATCTAACAGGACAAGAGCCTTTACTAAGTTAATTACCTGTGATTATCTTTTGAAAGGAAGAGATTATATACCCAAATTAAAAAAAGGAAAGTCCCCTTGGAAAGATAAAAAGATGTAGTCTATCTATAAACCAACAAAAACAAAGCAACCCATTGTTAAGTTAAAAATGCCTTGTTTCAGTTGAAGTTTTCCTACAATACTATAATGCATTCCCCACTTGTTCACACACAAATACACTCACACACACAGAGGGGTGAGAGAGAGAGAGAGAGAGAGAGAGAGAGAGAGAGAGAGAGAGAGAGAGAGAGAGAGAGAGAGCATTTAGTTATTTAAGCCCATATCTTTCTCTTGCAGTATTTGATAGTATAAATGTTGATGCTATGCAATTGAGCCTAGAGTAGCAAGTGTCATCCAGTAGTGAACATATGGAACACACTGTACATGTACTTGGAAGCTGCAACTGGCCAGAATGCAGCATTAGCAAGGCACGTTATACTGTGTCCATGTAATTTCTGTGTTGCCTGGGCTGTACTGGTTGCCAGTAGGTTTCCAGATGCAATTAATGGTGCTTATTATCACATATAGAACCCTTCGTGGCATTGTGCCTGGTTATTTGAGGGATGCCAATTGTCTATGCTTTTTTGCCCTTTTACAAGATCTAAGAGAGTCTATAGATCAGTAGTGTCAAACTCGCAATGTCACATGCCTTTTTCTCCATTGCCGGAAATGGGGTGGGTGCAGTTTTGTCATGATGCATCCGGCCCATGGGCTGGCAGTTTGACACCCCGGCTATAGATGCTCTGGGTCTATAGATTAATTAGTGTTACCAGGTGGGACACAGGAAGCAGGCCTTGTCAATCGTGGCCCCGATCCTCTGGTCCTAATTAAACCTGTTATTAAAATCCAGCTCTATCCTTAGGCTCTGAGCTAGAGTGATGGATCCCTTGTGTGATGTTTTGAATGTTTTTTGTTTTCCAGATGTTCCTTGTTTTCTCTTCTGTCCTTGTATCATGTTTGCTCCCAGGGACATAATAGATTGGGGCAGACTATAAATCCCATAAATAATTGAATAAAGAAATAAAGAAGTGCAGTCTTCTTGCCAGCGAGTTCAATAGGTTACAAAATGTGACAGACAATTTTGCTGAGGTAGGGGAAATTCCATGACCATCATACTTCCAGATCTTAAGCAGGATTGTCCTGCTTGATGTACTGCTGTTTTTAAAAGCATAAGTAGGGCAGGGAAAATAATGATGGCCATGCTCTTGTGAGAAGTAGGGGGGAGGGCAGGCTGGTCTACAGTGATCCCAGCTGCTTTCTTCTTCAGTTAATCTGGTTATATTCAGCTCTTTTTTTTCACTTTTGCCTAGTACATAAAATAGATGATGGGATATGGTTTCAGGTTGTGTTCCTGTTTAAAGTGGCTTGTTGATGGCAGACTCCTAGGAATCCAGGCAACTGGAAAATGAAGTTATATAAACTCAGAAATAAGATGAATTATTGACATCCCTTAAAAAGTACCAATATCTACACAATACAAAAGCTTCTTCACCAAGATTTATTGATTCACATCAAAGTGTCATGCCTTTTGAAAGCGTGAAAAATGATAATATATTTATGACCTACCAGCTGAAGCTGTTTGGAGAATTAGCAAAAGCTCTGAAGAGAAGCGGCCTAATTGAATTATTACAGAATCAGAAATGGTTGTCAGTTTGGCCCCATTTAGCTTTTCTCCTTTTCTTAGTTAAAATGAAGATGCCATACCTTGGTTGAATCCACTAATTCCCTAATTAATTAGTATTCTGTTGCACTTTTTTTCTCTAGCATAAAACACCACTATAAACAATGAATTAAGTATGATAGGTCATCAATAATATCTCCTTCAAGAAGAGTTCTGCCCTCAAATTGGTGATTATGATTATGTGTCATTAAATTGGTGAAAATTTAGCAAGGTACTTTTTTCCAGGAGGAACTGATCCTTCAGTTCCTAACTTTGTACTGATATTATTGATCATTCTCTTCTTGTTATTCCTTTCAACTTTCCCAGCATATACATTTTTCCAGAGAACTAAATCTTCAGATAATATGTCCAAAGTTAGATCAGTTGCACCTAGTCATTTGTACCTTGAGTGAGAACGTTGCATTAATGTTTTAAATCAGGGGTGTCAAACTGGTGGCCCGAGGGTCGGATGCATCATATGCAGCCCATGCCCACCCTGGCTCTACGAAGGTAAAAAATGTCACAATACATCACGATATGTCATGTGATGCAATCGAGTTTGACACCCATGTTTTAAATTATTCATTTGTTTGGATTCTTGGATTCTGTTCATGGTATCTTCAAGAGCTTTCTTCAATACCAAGGTTCAAAAGCATCCATGCTCTTTTTAATCCTGCTTTTTCAAAGTCCAACTTCTGCTTGACATAATTTGAAAGTGCAAAATACATTACAGTAGCAGAGTAAAGATTTTGGTGATGATGATTACTATTATGATTCTTACATAAATGCAATCTTGTATTTTCTATTCAAAAGGCTGGTAATGAAGTAAGCCTTAATAATGGTAAAGAATACAGTGGTACCTCAGTACTCATTGTTAATTGGTTTTGGGAGGCATTTTTCCCCCCCGATAAGGAATAATGTAGTGACTTGCAAGGCAGCTGAAATCAATATGTTTTGGCTTGTGCATTGATATCCAAACAAACAATAAGTACCAGGATAAAATTTTCACATCAAAATGTGTTGAGTTACCAGATTCGATGAGTTTCAAAGCAATGTACCAATGTATCACTGTATTTTGGACTGCAACTAGTCCAAAATGCAGTGTGACTGCTAACAGATCAAACCTGATTTAGAAGAATTATAATGATCTATGGGAGCTGCTTTGGATATCAGTAAGTTTCCAAAAATAATTTAAGTGCTAGCCATCTCTCTGACAGTCCTTTCTGGCTTGGGTTTTCTATTTTTTATCAATTGGAAAATAGGTGGTAAAAATGCTGGCTGCTCTGCCATTCTTAGTCCCTCCCCCCTCCGGGTGCTTAAGGGTGATTGCAGCCCTGTACTTTTAGGATGATGATGATGATGATGATAATGATGATGAAGGTGAGGATGAAGGTGAGGATGGTGAGAATGAGGATATTTACAATTCAATAATCAGGCAGTGGTCAAATCTCATAAACCAAGAATGATTTTGAAGTTATGAGGTTTTGATGATGTTTTTACTGTTGCAAAGCCGCCCAGAGACATGGGAAGTGGGCAGCATATGAATAATTCAAAGAAATAAATAAAAGATCCTTCAAGATGAACTCGACTCCTGGTGACTTCATGGACACCTTAACTTTATTTTCTTGGCAGCAATCCTGAAATGGTTTGCCACTGCCCTCTTCCAGAGTTTTATTTCAGCTTTATTGCCTTAGTAAATACTTTCAGTGCCATTATTGCTGATGACCTGGATAGCAAAATGGGTCAGATGGAGTGGGTAAAAATGGTCTGTTCTAGCTATATGACACCTCTAACCTATGTTCTTCCCTTCATTTCTACATCCTGTTTTGATGCAGCTACAAAAGAAAGTAAATATAGGCAGCAAGTCCAAGCACTAATTGTGGGAGCTTGAGTTAAGCTTAGCTGCTAATAGAAGAATGCCCTCCAGACCACCATGAGATACCACAAAGAGGCTCAGGTAATGTATTGCTTCATCTAATGGCCCTGCAGATTTTTGCAACCCAAATACTGTTAACCTTTAAGATAGATTGGGCTATTTGGTACAACATTTAATGCTTGAGAAATACAGGCATATCCTTTGGGTCCAGCTTCTTCACATTCAAACCTTGAAAAGAGATGAATGGAATGGATCTTCTAAGACACAGATCCAACTTTTTATCCAGTAGTAGACTTGTGACAGACACTCTGCTTCAGAGGTATCAAGAGATGTTTTCCAATTTTCACAAAGTATCATCTGGGGAGATTTCTTTGCATTGCATTTTGTCTAAGGGGATACAATAGTTTCCCATAAGTGCAATACTGTCTGTGGGGGTATGCCATGTAGCCAATTATGCATTGCCATAAAGATATTAAAATGCATAATAGCAAGGAAGATGAAAAGGACACCAGCTTTCTTTTGCTAATATGTACTATGTAATCAAATTTGGAAATAATCTGAAAGAAAAAATTAATGCATTTTACTGTGGATAGGAATACACCTATGTTTTTATTAGACTGTCTTAGTGTTGTATATTGGTACCCACCTAGCATAATACATATAGATAGAGGAGACTATATTTGTAGCTCAGAGTTGAAATCACTAAATGATCCTTGGTGATCATTACCTTAATTTGGGTAATAAAATATCTACAAGAAAATAAACTCAGAGATCACCAAAAACCCTTCATTTAAATCCTGAGCTACAAATATTTTCATCTATTGGTAACAGTAAACAGCCCATCCAAAGAACCAACAAGAGAACTCCCACCAACATTGGCAGGGCATTACATTATAAAATGAGAGCAAATCCAACTCCTTACTAGCACAGATGATGTTACCTAGGTAATGAAAGATCTGCAAGAAAAGAACTAAGCTCAGAGATCACCAAGGACCCCTCATTATAAACATCTCCTTGGCATCATCAACTAGTTTTCCAGATTGATGCATCCTAGATACAGTAGCTGTTATGTATTGATATTAAGAGTTGATGTGTTTTGGTTTAAATGTGCCTCCAACCATTTTGGAGGGAAATCCAACTTTAAGTTTGAGCGGGAAAACACCATTTGATTTGATTGGTCGCCGCCTAGAGGTGGCAAGTATAAATAGCCATCATTTGGCCGGTTAAGCCAGTTTTGTTTTCTATTGCAATAAATGATGTTACATTAAGCCGGTCTGGTCAATGCCTCCAAAACCCACAATGCAACAGTGGCGATGAAGGTGAGATCTTGCTGAAAAAACAGAATGATGCCTATTAGACTTGAAGTCACAGGGTGTTAGTCCAGGCACCAGAACCCTGGTGGGACCACATCCCCACCCTTCCTGCCAGTAAGTCAAACTGGAGGCACAGTGTCCTGAGGGATCTGTCCCCAGGATCTAGGCAGTTCATCTATCATAGCAAGAGAGGCAGCATCCAAGACCTCACTAGAATTCTACCATGGCCAAGCTGGGCAGACTGAACGAATTCAATGTCTCCCATCCAGAACAGCGGAGTTCTTACGTCTCCAGGATAGACAACTACTTGTGGGCCAACCAGGTTAGAGAAGATAGCTTGAAAGCAGCTACTCTGTGCCTGTGGACAGGCTATGTTTGACATTGCCAAGAATCTGATAGCACCAGCCAGCATCGAATCAGTAACCTATACCGACTTAAAGAGGAAAGTCACGGAGCACTTCAAACGAAAGCTGTCTGTCATCGCTTGGTGTCACGCATTTGAACAACGGAAGTAAAAGTCAGGAGAATCAGTAGCTGAGTTTGTGGCAGTGCTTCATCAGGCTTCATGCAACTGTGAGTTCCCTGACTTGGAAGATCGTCTAAGAGACAGACTAGTATGTGGACTGCTGAACAGAGAGTTGCAACAGCGCCTATTTGCAAAGAAGAACCTGACCTTCCAAGACGCTCTGAAAGAAGTCATGGCAGATGAGGCTGCCAGCAGAGCAGTGAAGGCTCTCCGGCCTCCGAAAACACATTGCAGCCCCACAGCAATACCTCACTGAGAGACTGAGTGATCCAGAAGAAGTCAATGAGATTGACCGGCTGCAGAAAGATCCTATCAGATGGCATCACACAGTAGAACACGCAATCCTTCCTCTAAACTGCGCTAGCTGTGGAGGACAACATAAAAGAACTGAGTGCAGGTTTCGTACAGCCATGTGCCAAGCTTATGGGAAGCAAGGCCACATTGCCAGGGCCTGTAGAGGTCACCAGAAAGAAGCTAACCCTACAAATGTACCGCAGAAAGGTAGATGGGCCCCGGGACAGAACAGGGTTGGATACTGTTCAGGCAGGAGGAGTATTCAATGGATGGGAGCCCAATGCCCTGTCAAAATGAAGTTGAGACTTCAAGTTAAGCTTCAAGAGGTCCCATGTTCAATGGAGCTAGATACCGGGTCAGCTCTATCTATAATTTCATACAGGACATTCGAGTATATTTGTAGACAAGGCAAGAGACGAGTTCAAACCAAACCGTCAAGCCTCATCCTGACTGATTTTCAAAATTGCCACGTGGCTGTTAGGGGTGAAGCCACTGTAATGGTCAAATTCAAAGACTTTGAGGGTCCCCTCAGCATGGTAGTCGTTGATGGTCAGCGTACCAGTCTCATCGGATTGGACTGGTTCGAAGCCATGGGCATCCATCGCACACAAGCAAATGACCTGGCAGCAAGATGCCAAGAGTATGCTGGTGTGTTCAGTTCTGACCTAAGACAATACAGAGGGGCACCCATTCCCCTAAATCTTGACCCGAGAGTCACCCCAATTAGAATTAAACCACGAAGAGTGCCTTTTGCCTTAAAACCAAAAATTGATGTGGAGCTGGACAAATTAGTGCAACAGGGAGTGTTCCAACCCATGGACAGTAGCCTGTGGGAGACTCTCATAGTGACCCCAGTAAAACCGAATGGGGATATCCTCATCTGTGCAGATTACAAGTGCACAATTAACAAGGCACTTCAGCAGCACACTTACCCAGTAGTAAGCCACATTCTAGCCTCACTCCAAGGAGGCCATCTGTTTGCCAAGCTAGACCTTGCACAAGCATACCAACAGCTGCCAGTTGACAATGCTACAGCAGAAGCGCAGATCATAGTCACCCTCAGAGGGGCATTCCACGTATGCTGCCTTCAGTTTGGGGTAAGTGTAGCCCCCAGTTTGTTTCAAAGCATTATGGAAAGGACACTAAAAAATATACCAGGTGTCTGTCCTTATTTCAATGATGTCCTAATTGCGGAGAGTCAGCTGCAGTCCTAGCAGAATGACTCAGGGCAGTGCTTCAAAGGTTCTGTGAGGTAGGACTTAAGTTAAAAAAGGACAAGTGCCAAATTGGCATGGGCTCTACTGAGTTCCTGGGATTCCGGATAGATGCTGCTGGGATCCATCCAAGGCTAAGCTCAAAGCCATTCAGCAAGCCCCCAGACCTAAATCCAAGGGGAAGCTACAGGCATTCCTACGACTATTAAACTTTTATCACTCGTTTCTGCCACACAAAGCAGCATTGGCAGAGCAACTCCACTGTCTGCTAGACAAAAAAGCACCTTGGGTGTGGACAAACAACCATGACAAGACATTCATAGCAGTCAAATCACTGCTATCTTCAAGCTCCGTGTTAGCTCATTTTAACGAGAAGTTGCCAGTGACATTAGCATGTGATGCCTCACCTTACGGCATTGGAGCAGTGTTAAGTCATCGAATGCCAGATGGTCAGGAAGCCCCCATTGCTTACTATTCTAGGACATTATCTCCACCTGAGAGAAATTATGCCCAAATTGACAAAGAAGCTCTTGCTATTGTCGCAGGAATTAAAAAATTCCACGATTACTATATGGGTGACCCTTTGTATTTTTACAGATCACAAGCTGCTGCTTGGCCTTTTTCTGGCTGACAAGCAGACTCCACAGATCCTGTCACCAAGGATGCTGTGATGGTCAATCTTTATGGCCACCTATTCATAAAGGCTAGTACATAAGCCTGGGAAAGAAATGGGCCATGCTGATGCACTCAGCCGACTGCCCCTGCCACAAACAGATCCAGATCTAGCCCCTGAAGCTCGCATCCTGGCAATCCAGGATCTTCCAGAGACACCATTACATATGAGAGATGTGGCCACTGAAGCTGCCATTGACAGAACACTGAGCCACGTTCTCAACTGGGTGTTGAAGGGGTGGCCAGAAAACAGACCAGGTCCAGAGTTTCAACATTATGCTTACAGAAAAGATGAGCTATCAGCCCACAAGGGTTGTGTGCTGTGCGGAAGCAGAGTAATTGTCCCGCCCAAATTGCAAGCCAGGGTGTTAGAATCCCTGCATGAGGGACATCCAGGTATCGTAAGAATGAAAGCACTTGCAAGAAGTTACTTGTGGTGGCCTGGTCTGGACAAGAACATTGAGGCTCAAGTAAGAAGCTGTCAGGTCTGCCAAGAGACCCGTCCAGAAATGCCCCAGGCACTTGTGCACCGCTGGGAGACCACGCAAGCCCCATGGTCTCACTTGCACATTGACTTTGCGGCGCCATTTCAGGGACAGGTATTCCTCATTGTTGTGGACAGGTATTCAAAATGGTTAGAGGTAGTACCTGTCCAATCTATGACTACTGCTAGGGTCATCCAGAAACTGTGGCGGCTATTTGCCACACATGGACTACCAGACATTATTGTGTCTGACAAAGGGGCACAATTCACAGCAGCAGAATTCCAGTCATTCCTTAATGCTAATATGATTAAACACACCACTTCGGCTCCATTCTATCCAGCTTCTAACGGCCAGGCTGAACAGATAGTAAGGTCCACAAAGGACTCCCTTAAAAGACTGACTAAGGGAGACTGGAATCATCGCCTGGCAAACTTTTTTCTATGCCAGCACACGACTCCAAGCACCGCAAGGGGATGCAGCCCAACTAAGCTAAGGTGGGGATGATGGCTCACGATGAAGCTAGACCATTTCCACCCTGACAGGATAGTTACTAAAATGGCGCAACCCAAGCCTCCCCAAAATTTACATTTGGATGAGCATGCTTGAGCCAGGAACTTTGGGCAGGAGACACCTTGGGTAGTTGCTACAATTACAAAAGTGTCAGGGCTCCTATCATATGAGGTGGCTCTGGATGATGGTCATGTGATCTGACGCCACATAGACCAGTTGAGGTGTCTGCAGACAAAGCAGAGCTCAGACGCAGATGTAGATGAGAGTGTGGACACTCACGGTGAAGCTGTTATCCCAGTATTGCCCACACCTGCCAAGACTGTGCTTACTAAGACAGAGGCAATGAGGGCTTTTGCACCACCTCTGCTGTTTTATGTCTCAGATGCAAATAGTGGCACAGGTCAACCACTCTTGCCGCCCAATGTCTCTAATGACTATAGTGGCACAGGTCTACCGATGCAGACAACCGGCAAGTTGAGATAGAACCCCAAACAGCTTTGCAGCGTTCCAGCAGAACTTGGAATCCACTGGTCTATCTCAAAGACTATGTACATAAAGTATACAAGAAGTTATTTTATCCAGGGGGAAAGGGTGTTATGTATTGATATTAAGAGTTGATGTGTTTTGGTTTAAACGTGCCTCCAACCATTTTGGAGGGAAATCCAACTTTAAGTTTGAGCGGGAAAATGCCATTTGATTTGATTGGTCACTGCCTAGAGGCAGCAAGTATAAATAGCCGTCATTTGGCCAGTTAAGCCAGTTCTGTTTTCTATTGCAATAAATGACATTACATTAAGCCGGTCTGGTCAATGCCTCTAAAACCCACAATGCAACAGTAGCCATATTTTGTCCTGGTTCAAAGGAAAAAGGTATTCAATTAAAGATGTGATGTTGAATTGTTCGCCATAAATATGGAATTTTTCACTTGATAAATAACTTTGGCTTTATCAGAGGTTCAGCTAAGACAATTATTCTACATTGGTAGAAAGAAATCTGCACTCCTAATATTAAAAAGAGAATACAAGGGATGTATTCTTTACTGGTTTTTAAAATGTTCATAAACATGAGAATATGGAACAATAGGCTTTATATAGTTTAGATTTAATTATATGTTAAAGTATCGAGTTATTCTCTATTAACATTACTGTACAGGTTTTTTCTTATTTGCATTTCAGTTCCTTTTAATTAATTTAAGGTCTAATTGTTTTATCTTCTGATTCTATTATCATAGTTGTTTTTGTTTGATTGTTATATTTTGGTTGTTGTAATTCAAGAATAGATAATAGTTCTAGATATAGATAATGAAGTAAAAGAGATAGAGGTAAAATATATTCAAATAGCAGTTTAAGGTTAACAATCAGCAGGGGGATTTGTAAGACAAATGTCAAGATGAAATACCAGACTGAGCACATATGAGCACAGTGTTTACCAGCAATGAAGGTTTAGATGATACAGCATGGAACATAGTATCAGGTGTGGATCAAAACCTCCAAGCTTCTCATGACTGAAGGTAAAACACAAAGAATGCAAAGCTGCACTGTCAAAGAGTTGTTCCAACACCACATTATACTTATATGGGTCATTAACTACAGGAACATTGAGGCATCCAAATGGCAAAACAGCACCAGTCCACCCTGATGTCTGAATCTATTCAAAGAACAAGCCTACTCCTAAATATACCTATTTGCTTCACCCTACTACTGTGCTCATCTCTTTCTGTCTTTCAATGTTTTACTCCAAAATTGCAGAGTTTCTATGAGCTTGATGGTTGGAACTTTGGACTGAGGATTTTGGGGGCAGAGTTGAAGACAGTGGAATTCAATTCTATCATTATGATGATGTTTAGGCTTGGGCTTTATATGTCTGAGGAATTGGGACATTGTCTGATTTGTCTCTTTGGAGGATGAATTCTTACAGTATTTTTAAAGTAGATTTATATTAGACGGTCTCTTAGAGCAGCATGTAATGGTATTTGGGAATGTCCTTAGGAGACAGAAGGAAGAATCACAAACAACAGTCAGACTAATGGCAGCTGAATCTGCAGAATGAATGGGGGCATGGCAAATATCTCAGAAAGGATCTTGCCTAGTTTCTTGGACTATAAATGTGAATACGCTAAGATTCTATTAATGTAACTTTACAATGAAATAGAACTTCATTATAGTTTATTTTTGGGTGTGTTTTCTTATCTGGACCACAAAATTGTCACAAAATTGACAAAAATAGTTAATTCTGTTATGGACCCTTGTTTTCTCTCGTTTCAAAGAGTTACAAAGAATTTGACATCACCAGTATCAACAGAGAATGTTGAGAATGACCTTGAGAGATAAGGAGAAGTGATGCGGTCCAGGGAACCATCAGATACAGTAAAAGGGGAAGAGCCCACAATGCTTAATGGGCAAAGAAAGAAACTTAAAAAAGATCTGCTATAACATATCAAATTGTTAAATGTGACAGTGGGTGATTTGTATTTTCAGACTTGCAAGATTCTGTTAATGTAGCCTTACAATTAAGTAGAATTAGCTCATCTGGTAATGTTTCCTGTTTGGTTTATCTGGGAGGGCTGACAACAGGATAAAAATGTTGCATTTTTGGGAATTAGGGCTAAGAGAGGTTGAAGGGACCCCTTTTCTCATATGGCTTCCCACCTAACTCTGGGGGGGGGGGGACTCTGGAGGCTGCAGAAGAGTGAGAGGCTGTATCTTTAAATGCTGGATTAAGCTCTGTGAAGGAAACCACACAACCACCTGGTTGAAATGCAAAATTGCTACTTTGCTATTTTCCTCTGAAAATTTCGTCTGCCTTCATCTTTTGTTATGAAAACATTTGCATGTTGTATGAAGCTTTTTCCCCCCAATTAGATAAAGGTTGTTGCCAAGCAAGTGTATTGTGCTACTGTATTATGGGCTGAAATGTTAAATGTGTATAGTTAAAAACAGGTTCTGTTAGCATCAGCAGGATTTGCTTCTTCTTAGCAAAAGCGATTGCCAGGACATAAAGAACAATCAAAATGTTAGAAGAGAAAAAGAAAACAATTATCAAGGAAATACCCAAGAGGAGATCCAAGAAACATGCAGAGAGTATATAAATAAAATTTATAAAAACGGATAACTCAACCAGACATATCTCTGAAAGGACATGAATAGGGAGTAACATTTTTGGCAGATTTAACAACAACAACAAAAATCACAAACAAGGGCCAATATTATGGCCACCACCCGCAGCACCTCTTGAAATTCTGTTTAACACCCAACTGCTTCTGTAGGTATTTCTTTTACCTTCAAATATTTAATATAAAAATTATGACATAACAATTATTCACAATATGTGGTGGAGCTTAGACATTGAACTTAACCTTTGTTGAATGAAAGATAATAGCTATTCTTCACATAATGCTATAAGTCTAAACTAAACACAACACTTACAGTTGAGTGCCAAGTATACATGAATGTGTGTACACATTGATTTTGAAAAGGAAATGATCAAGTGGTTGTTTTTAGGATAAGGAATAGAGACAGCCTCAAAAGAAACATGGGACAACTGTTCGAAAAAAATAATGAACATAGCCAGAGAAAAGAGTAAGACAAGAGAATGAAATGCAAGACTGCCCTTCCTTGTCTCTCTGTTATAAAAGGAATGGGAACCGAAATGTTAATTTCAAGGCTCCATTATGTTCCAGATCAGTGGTTTTCAACTTCAGCAACTTTAAGATGTGTGAGTTTCAACTCCCAAGTTCCTCAGCCGTCATAGAAAATTCTGGGAGTTGAAGTACAAACATCTTAAAGTTATTAAAACTGAGAAACACCAGCCTATATCAATAAAATTCAAGTATGTGTTGTGGTATTTGTTTCCTAACCTGGCCCAGTCTGATAGGCTCACACGAGGATACAAGAAAGCGAATGGTAGATGGCAAATGGAGAACACAGTGAAGGAAACACACTGTGATAGCAAGTCTAGCCATTGTGCAAATTTTCTCATTTCGATGCTCATCAAACATGTTGGAGCGACCACTACAATTCTCATCCATCTCAGGCTGTATAGCAGGAGATTTGAGGATAGCTAGACTAAACTCCCTAAGTAGCACGTGTGGCTAGATCTCTTACACCTAATTAAATTACTTCTTCTATGTCATACGTTCAACATACTGTCAAATAATAAATTGAAGTGATCTGTGCTCCATCTAGTCTTCCTGATTTATTAGCCAGCTCATTTACCCAAGAAAAACACACCTCAGGAAAACATGAATAGCTAACACTCTAATGAGGAGAGAAAGGGTATGGCTATGCATGTTAAATAATGCATTGTAACACATTCTGGCACATACATACTTTAGCAAATTACGTGCTGCTGATTGGAACTTTATTTTTGTCTATTAGGAATACAAATCACAAACCAATATATGGATACCACCGCAGGACAAGATCTTCCCTCATGATGAGAATGATTTTTACTAACCAGCAGTCAATTTATGGTGCAAATAGTCATATCTGGTCTATTAGACGTTATTTTATATTCTATTATATTTATTATAATATATTATATTATAATTAACTTAATTTTATTAGGTTATCTCTGGAATGCTTCAACAATTTAACAGTATGTGAAATGAAAGTTTGAAAAATCAGAAACGTACTTAAGTTTTTAATATTCTCAGGTTGTTTCTTTTGTTTGAATGTATTTCTTCTGTGTTGCTAGTTTTATTTGGGAACTGTTTTGTAATTAGGATGGGAAAAAAGACAATTTCAAAGACCATGAGATTAATAGCAAATAATGCAAGTGGCAACATTTATTTTTTTAAATGTTACGAAAACTGCAGAAGAGGCTAGCTAGCAGTTTTTAGATTCTGAAGACTTTTACACTCATTTGGATGTTAAATGTTGACAGAATGTTTTGGACTGTCTACCACATTCACCATCCTGTTCTTTGTTTTCTTCTGTTCCAATTTAGTATTTTGTTGTTTGTTTTTACTTAATATATTATTTGGTGTATTGTGAGCCATCGAGAGACATTTGGAGTTGAGTGGCATCAAATCAAAACCCAGTCAAAATAAATAATTTGGAATGGCACTATTACTCAACAATAAATTTTGCCTTCCTATATCCCATAATTTGACTGTAATTTTGGAAACCAGCAGTTCATATAAAAATAGTAAATACACACTGGACATTTTATCAGCATTTTCCTTTACTATTCAGATTTAAGAATATTTTTGGGCAGGGACATCTGAAGTGGGCTAAAGAAGTTATGATTCAGCTGTGACTGTGAATGAAACCCCACATAAAAAGGAGGGCAAGCTTTGGTCAACTGCCATCTTGACCCTTTTGACCCCATGTGTCTGATATCTTTCATATGTATTTATATTTAGTTAATCATATTTAGGATTAACCATTTACTCCTTTATTTCTAATACAGATAACAATATAAGTAATTATAATAAAACTCACTGCAATTTCAGTACTATATTATTAGCTACACCAGTAACACCAATCGCGGGGCGGGGAGAGAAACCCTATTTCAAACAGTTAGTATTTTGGAGATAATTACTTTCAATGGGCAACAACTTTGTCCTGCAATCATGTGATTCTTTGAATACTAGTCTGAATTAAATGTGTAAGTGAAGTGGAAACACCACGATGCCCTTAGGCAGCGTATCTCAACCTTGACAGCTTACAGTTCTGTGGACTTCAGCTCCCAGAATTCTTCACTCAGCCTGGAGAATGGCTGGGGAATTCCTGGTGCTGAAGTCCACAGATCTTCAAGCTGTGGAAGTTGAGAAACACCGCCTTAGGGCATCATGGTGTCTGATGTTAGTGAAACTAGACCAAAGTGTGTGTATCTGTGAATCTCTATAAAAAAGTGTAGTATGTGATCAAATTTGGTTATTTATAAGAAAAATGTTCAGTGTGCTAAGGGAGGAAATATTTAACTATTTCTAAATGTTGTTGGATCTCTATTATGTTTGGGCTACAAATGTTGAGACCAGAGAACTTCTTTCTAGTAAAAACTTTCCATCAACTTTTGCAGCAAGGAATACTGAAGAAGTGCTTGCAGAGACTAAAGTAGTGGTCTAAGGCAGGGGTCCCCAACCCCGGGTCCATGGACCAGTACCAGTCTGCGGCATGCCAGCACCTGGTCCACACAAACAAGGAAAGCCCCATGCACAGGATGCATGCAGCACACAAAACCACACATCTCTCTCCACGTAACCGATCCCTGGTGCTCAAAAAGTTGACCTCTGGTCTAAGGCATAACTTATTCTCTTATTCATTCCCCCAAACTGGCGGTACATATGATCATGTGAATGGTGGATGAAAAACACCAATCATTGCTGATGCAGAAGCCACCTTACAAAAACCTGAGGGAATTGAATGCTGCAGCCCATCAACTTTAGCAAATGTACTTCTGTTTTAGGACTTTCAACTTAAATGGATTATTGCTACTCACATAAAAATGGGCCAGAAGGGAAGTTAAACAGAGCCTGTTCACTATACAAAAATAGCATCATCTGGAGGCACCATAAAAATGGTTGCAATTAACTATCCGTATTACACATTAAAAGAAGCATTTGCACATAGCCTCTGTTTTTCTACCTCATTATCAGAGTGCTTGAAAATTTTATTCCAGTTTCTTTTAGTGATTTTTTAAAAACTTATTTTGTTGTAGCAAAATGACTTGAGAGCCTTCTGGGTAGACTTGTTTCTGATTTTCAGCATCATCTACCCCATGCAATTGTATGGGAGAAAATGAATAAGTCCATGTAGACTCTCTTGAGTTTCTGAAAGAAATGCAGGATATAAATTAATTTAAGATAGAAGCAATTAAGCAAGACTCACGAGATGGTCTTTCTGCTTTTAAATGACGTGTGGGAAAGCCAGGTATGTGAAAAGTACTGGAAAGAAATACAAAAACCAGAACATGTGCACACGCTTTTTGACCACATTGTGATGTGAAAGCAAGCATCCAATACCCCTGCTTGTTTATCTTAATAATTTCAAAAAGAATTTCCATCATAACATGAAAAGGCATTCTTGAATTTTTTTAAGGCCCTCTGATCTTTGGACTGACCCTTGTCTATGTTTACAAAATAGGAAGGAAAGGTAAGAAATCAATGATCTGCTTCTGAAGGATCTTCCCTCCTATCTAATCTTATTTAGAATAGTTCTGACCCTCTAGGAAGCATGATTAAGATAACTATTTAATCAAAAATAATCTGATGGGTTATTTACTTCCTAGTAAAAGACTATGGGAACCTAGCCTCAACTATTCATCTTGTGGTGGATACCATGTGTTGTTCATTCACAATGTTAAGGCTTCAGATCTGTGCACTGCTTGGTTAAATCCAACTGGGCTCATTTCCCAGATCCAGAATGAGTTAGCTGCTCTATTCCCACTGACTGTAATAGGTCTCAATTGGATTTAAAGAAATCTGACACACAGATTAGAGGACTTTAGAAAGAGTCTTTTTGAGCTGGGATAGTATTTGGTGTTAATACAATAAATGCAGCTGCTGTCTTACCGAGGAACCTAAAAAGTCATGAATTTAATCAATGAATCCTATAAAAGCTTGTATAATAAGAAACTATCAGTGGTTTAAAAATAAAATATTGTTAGGTAAAGAAAAGTGTAAGTAAGTCTTCCTTAATCAAGATAAAATCCTATAGATTTATTTTTTATTGTCAAGGTACAGTTTTTAATAAAGGAATCATTGGATTCATGACATAATGATAGGGTCATTTGAAGGCAACTGGCCAAATCTCATGAAAGTGTCCCAGGACAGTAAAAGTAAATTTGGTGGCCCTCTTTGATTATGGTTATGCAATGGCAGCAGGAAAGCTATAGGGGTCACACCAATCAGCATTGCCACTTTCTAATTCATCATGCAGGCCAATCTCCCCCAAATTATTTACCAGATGGGGCAGCTCATCACTTTAACCACCTAATAGGAAGCCATCCGTCATCTGATAATGTGATCATTTGGCTGCAGCTGGCTTGGCACTCTGCAGCCTGAGTACACATGTGATGGACTGGGGCCAGGCAAATGGGCTTATAGCACTGCTGAGTTCCCTTGATAGGATTTTCAGTCTTCCACTGGTCCATGAACAGGTGGAACATGAGCGAGAATGAAAAAATGACCATGTGTTGCAGAAATTAAGGAGTGCACACATAACCACTCCACTTGAATACCAATCAGAAGACAACCTTGAGCCAGGCAAATTAAAGCCATCTGTGATGTAACAGGAAGAATAGAGATGTCTGTGTATGCAAATACATTGCCATTAACTTATCATATAGAAATGGTCTGCTTTAATGTTTGCTGTTTCTGATTCTGTACTGCTGGAATAGTAAAAAAAACGACCAACTGATGGTTTTTTTTAAGTGCATTTAACAGCTTTGGTTATAGCCTGCTTTATACTTAACTGTATTTATTTGAAACTTCTGTGTCTCTGCAATGAAATATTATTGGGAAGTGGAAAAAAATAATACATTATTTCCTTAACAATGTTAATGATCTTCCATCTTATTATCTGATCCCTCATTACTATTCAACAAGGCAGGGGAGTAGAGCGGGTGCTGCAGGAATATTTATATTATAGATTTGGGGCAAAAGCAAAAAAGAGGCTCAGTTGTAATAGAAATATTTATCATAATGACAAATTCAATTATGCTGATTAAACTTGGATGGCGTTAACTTATTTAAGTGACAGAGATGCTGACCTTTCACTCTCAGATAATGAATCAAGGGTATTCCAAGTCAAGATCCCCAATGAGTTTGATTGTAGTAATTCTGCCCAGAAGCTGTAGGGAACTGAATTACATGGCCACAAGAGATATACACATAGTATTTCTAAGAGAATAATAAAAAAAAAATGAATAAGTGTAAATGAAAATAGGGCAAACATTTAACCTACTCTTGCTTTTTCACATGTTGAAATTAAAAGTACGTAAAATATGGTACAAATGCTTATTTCTCCTTTGTTTCCCTACTAGGGCTGTGCAGCTCATTGGGTTCCATGTCCAAAAGATGTTTCAGAGCACAGGATACCTGTGCACAGGATACCTGTCTACAACACATTAAAGCAGCGTAAACCTTTTATGGGACCATGTACAATTCTGAAAAAAAAAAGACACTGAATTTAAGTTCATATGGGATCTTGGGAAAAGGGGAAGCTGTTTTACATTGTTGCTGAGAGGTGCTACATTTGTACTCCCATGGAATCCAAATTATCTTTTGGAGATCAGATCCATGCTGCACATCCCTAATGATCACAACAATTTTAATTTTCTTTGAATACATTTTATATATTTGTGTGTGTTTATATGTGTATGTGTGTTTATATGCACGCACATATATACGCACACATATACATACAGTATATACACACATACACGCACATACATACATACATACATACATACACTCAGTGGTGGGATTCAGCCAGTTCGCACCACTTCAGCAGGCCCAGAATGGACTTCCGGAAGCGGCATTCACACACAGAGAACCAGTTGTTCACATATTTGAATCCCATCACTGCATACAGTGTATATGAGGGTGTGATGGCTCAGCAGTTAAAGATGCTGAATGTCAGCTAGTAGCCCAGGTTTGAGACCTGAGCACTGTATGTTACTTGTCTCAGCTCCTGTCCATCTAGCAATTCGAAAGCATGCAAATGCTAGTAGACAAATAAGCACCATTTCAGTGGGAAGGTAACAGCATTTGGTGCAACTCGGTGTATAGTCATAAATATCACCTTGCTTTCACCATCTGTTCTTCTCCAAGAAAAGGTCTATTCTCCTTTCCCTTCACTTAAGCATAATAGAGTGCTTAAGTGAAACAAATGCAACATGTACAAACATCATTAAAAATTTCAGTCTGATTTAATCAAACATCCAGAGCTCATACTCAAGTTTAGATAATCCAACAATAGAATGGTGAAAAAGTGAGACATGATTGGACAGAGAGGAAATACTTGTTGTACAAACTCGAAGTGGGGGTGGGTACAGAAGATTAACAAGGTGGGTTCTCTGAGATGCTAGTGCAGCAAATCTTTGCAGCAGCAAGTAACATTACCTGGCTTACAAGGTCACCTGATTTGGGGATTAATATCTTCTTGTTCCTCAGTTTCCAATAATCCATCCTACTATAGTCATTATATACCCTTATTCCAGTCCTTTCTCTGGCTCCTGTCTTCTCTTTTCAAAATTATCATTAAAAACATCTTTTGTAGGGAAGGAGAAAAACATTTCTTTCATTCCTGAAAGCAATGAAAGATAGAAGATGGTAAGGAATATAAGAGTCTAACTAATATATTTCTGAAATTATCCAGTAGCTAAGACAGCACAGAACTTCTGACAACTTTGCTGGAGGATTGGAAACAATGCAATGAATATAAATTCTTTCAAGTTCCTTGGCTCTGCCTTCAAATGCTCTGATTGAGAGACAAGAGGGAAGGTTGATTACAAGGATAACATAATCTGATGGCAGATCTGTCAATTATTAAAGCCATTGCTTTTCTTCTGTCTCTGCCCCACCCCAGCAAAGGCATTTTAGAAATGCCACTTAGTAGCGTTTAAAATACAATAAACATCTTGACTAATTTGGTGAGCAATGTACTCTTTTCTACTTCATCCAGCATGCTGAGTCCTCAAAAGAATATTTGGGAACATTTTGGTGGTGGAGGGATCTGAATTGGGAAAGTCTTATTAAAGACAAACTGCATCTTGAATGAGGTAAAGAAAAAACCTCCAAATTCTGCCTTGGTTTGGGGTTTATGTAGAGACAACCCTTCTTTGTGTTATTGGAATTGTTAAAAATGCCAAGCTTCATTTGTATCAGATACACTAACAGATATTTAATCTGTTTAAATGCTAATTTAAATTTTGTTATGTATGAAATTATATTCCTGCACTTAAGTTGATTTTCTTAAAGCATTTTCTTTTTGCCCAGAACAAAAATTGACTATGACTGAATTGGAATAGCCATACCGGAGATGATTCAAGACAATTTCTTTCTCCAGTCAAATTCAGTATTTCCAAGCTTAAATCAGCCAAGCAAATATATAATAATGCAACTATAATAGTAAAAATTTAATTATAGTTAGACTATTCTAACTATTTTACTCAAAATTATTGTGAAGCAAACTTTCAAAATAAATCTTTCTCTGGTATGAATACATAGCCATAACCAAAATCATTGTCAATTGCCTGCTCGCCCTAGATACATGAAACACCACCTTTCCATTCAACAATTGGATTGCTGAGTAGGGATTAAGAAAATATATAAATTATGCTATGAGTTTTATCAATTATTTATAAATACAGGTAGTCCTCACTTAAGGACTGGTTGCTTAGTGACCATTCAAAGTTACAACAGACTTCTCCAAAGCTATTTATGCACATTTTAGAAGTTCCAACAGCTGCGCCCTCTCAGACCTGTGATACCATTTTGGCATCTGGCTCGCATTTATACTCTTTGCAAGTTCCCACAGTCAGTGACTGTGATTTTTGGTGGGGATTTCTGCCAGTCTTCAGCATTTACTTCTGGTTTCTGGCAAAAACTGGCCATTGGTGAAAATGGGTTTGCTTAATGACCCCCTTTGAAAAGGTTGTAAAATCAGGCTAGGTTATGTGGTGACCTGCTTAATGACCACCATGAGGTAGAACCATAATTCCAGGCTCAATTATGGTTATAAATCAAGGACTACCTGTATTCTGAAATTGATAAAATATCCTTTCTCTGCTGATATTTGGATCAACCAGCATATCTTTGTCTATGATGTTGGGAATTATGAGCCCTGAAGTCAAAGATATTTTGAGGGCACCTGCTCAAGAAACGTTGTTGTAACCCAATAAATATAAACAATTGCTGTAAATATTGTAGATTTTCTGTGTCAAAAACCGCACAATGCAACACAAATTGGGAGCCTTGGTTCTCTTACAATAAGTGTTTCACCTTACTTTTTGTGGCTGCAGCATCTTATTATTTCTTGAAAATGACAACAGTATGGATCTATGTAAATGGTAGAAGGTTTACTGTTCTCTTCAGGTGTTGTAGCCAACTTTCATTATTGGGAAACCCTGCTGTGTAAAAGAAGTAACATTTTTTACTTTCATGTGTCTTTTCCTCTGTAGTGGAAACGAGGGAAGCATTAATGAGTGGAATACATGAAAACTGCACAGATGCATGTCTGTGAAGAATCAGGTAAGCTCAGAGGCTGAGGGGGAAGACATTTAACAAGGTCAATACAAATTGTGTGATTTTGACACAGCCAAGACTGTTATGCACCCATTTTGTCTTCATCCTAATGGCATTTTTATGTCTTAATCCCCCGCTGAGTTGATCTGGAATGTTTATCCTCAAAGCACTGTAAGAAGGTGAGGAAAGGAAGGTAACAATGAAGAAAAAACAAAACAAAACAACCACTTCTCTCCAAAAACTGTCTCTCTCTGAAGTTGTAATATATCTGTAGCAACTTTCTCTGCTTGTCATACCATTCCATTAATGGCTCACATACCATTACCTTGACTGTAATAAAGTACACCCGTATAACAAAACCGTTTAAGGGATAATGATGAGTCATTTTATTTTATTTATGCAGCTTTTTAAAAGGCCATGACAGGTTAAATAGGCAAAGTCAGTGACTGACTGACTGCCTCCAACGTAACATTCATAAATGGATGCTGGAGTTTGCAGCCTGCAAAACTGTAATTGTTGCTGTTAACATCTGTCAACACCCAGGCAGCAATTCCCCCACCCCCCAAACTCAGAAAACATCAGAAAAAGTGAACATATATAATGAATAGTTATAAGTTGAGGACTACCTGTACTTTCAGTGAATTATTTTAGTAAATCATTTGTATATATCATAATATATAATAATAATATTCATTAGTGACTGTTTGAAATTACAATGGCACTGAAAAAAGTGACTTATGACCGTTTTTCACACTTATGACCGTTGTAGCATCTCCATGGTCATGTGATCAAAATTTGGATGCTTGGCAACTGGCATGTCTTTATGACAGTTGAATTGTCATAAGCACCATTTATATCCTACCTTTCTGAAAGTTCAAGGTGTCTACATAGAAGAAAGAAGTTATGCTTCATTTTAGTTCCTTGTCAGCAACTCTAAGTGGTACTATAAGCTGAGCGAAAATGCTTTCAGATTTTCCATTTTATGTTTTTTTCCCTCCATAATTTTGTTCACTTTCCAGTACAAAACTGGGAAAATATCCAGATATAGCAGCCCACAATATTATTTTCATCACGCGGCCCACAATATTATTTTCATCACGTAACCATGGTATATCTAATTCTACTTTTTCCTTCCTGGTGTGGTTGTCTTTCACTGCTGTCATTTTTACTATAATTTGATTTTAATCCTTTGTAGACTGTCCAAAGTCTTGGTGAAGGGCAGCCTTAAAAATTGATTAAATAAAATGAAGTACACAACAGAATTTGGAGAAAGCCATAGATCAAAGTTGAAAAAAATATTTCAAATTCCCAAGGCCACCACATTAGTTATGATATTTCTAATTCAATCCCAACCTACTCCAATTGTTTTCTGAATATTCTTATATTTTCAATTAGGTAATGGAAGACTGGTATTCCATTAGAATGATGGTGCAGCTTGTTTAGAAGAATCTCAACACATATCCCCACTTCACCCTTAACCAATTCCTGTCCTGTGCTCTGCATGATTTGATTCTAAATTGATTTAAGAAAATCCTGTCCAGAAGGAAAAAGCATTTGGTCCAGTGGACAAGTATCTGCTATGCATCCCTAATTTTCTGTTCTAGGAAAGCAATAGTTAATTGATGTCTCTCTTTCTCTCATCTAGCTATCATCTATCTACCATCTATATGCATGCATGGATGCATACTCACACACTTTGAGGAAATTCTCAAACCTAATTTGATCCTAATATGTTTTCTGAGGGATGGCCTAGACATGAGAGAGTTTGTAAATTGATAATGCTTTGAGGCACATATTTTGGAATGAGCAGTTCATCAGGTAATTACCTCTCTGGAGAATGTTTATTTCCAAACCAAGACAGGCACTTTTTCACCAGAAATAAGATTTCTCCAAAGTGCTGTTAAGAGTTACTCCCTTCCCTAGAAATTAAGGTAATCCTTAATCCTGACTTGAATTATATTCATAAAATATACTGCAGCTAGGGCAGGGAGTCTCACACTCACTGAGTTACCAATTTTTAACTCCATTTTCTTTAGGGAAAATTCTCCCCAATTCTCTATTTTTATGGCTGCTTGATTATAAGAGATATTTCCTCTTACTACAATCAAATGAAATGGAGAAAGAAAATCCAAATCCTAGAATGTCAATGTCTTATTTCAAATAGTAAGCAAAATGTAACAAAGAGAAAGGCAAAAACCCATGCTAATCCTCCTTGCACAGAAACTATGCATATATTTCTGCAAACAAAAATCTTTACCACTAAATGTAGGTTGCAGTTAGATGGCCATTTAAATTAGAGCACAGGGCAGCCAGCACACTGTAGTGAGACGTTAAAGCCTGAATCCATTAGTTTTGGTGGATAAGATTTTCTGAATTTTAATTGTTCTACATGTGGCTCTTTGGACCCTAGGTTACAGTATCTACCGAACATCTGATTGGTCAGTTGTCTTGGTTACACAATTCTCTATCTAAAGTCCTCTTGCTCGCCTGAATGTCTTCCCCCCCCCCATCTTTCGTGCTTGGTCTAGCTTGATAAGAGCCATGCTGTACCACCATAGAAGGCTTCTTTTGAAGTCTTAATTAGATTCTCCTCTTGTGACCCATATGATAGATTCAGAAGTATTGTACAATGGTGTTTTTCAACTTATTCCTCTACCCTGGTGCTTCTTGACCTCTCAGTGGCTTTCGATACCATCGACCATGGTATCCTTCTGCGTCATCTCGGAGAGGTGGGGGTGGGCGGCACCGTATTGCAGTGGTTCTCCTCCTACCTCTCTGACAGGTCACAGTCGGTGTTGGCGGGTGGACAGAGATCGACCCCTAGGCGCCTCGATCAGGGGGTGCCTCAGGGCTCGGTCCTGTCCCCCTCCTTTTTAACATCTACATGAAACCGCTGGGTGAGATCATTCGGCAACACGGAGTGAGGTATCCTCAGTACGCGGATGATACCCAATTGTATATCTCCACCCCGTGTCCTTTCAGTGAAGCAGTCGACGTAATGTGCCGGTGCCTGGAAGATGTGAGGGTCTGGATGGGGGTGAACAGGCTTAGACTCAACCCTGACAAGACCGAGTGGCTCTGGGTCCTGCCTCCCAACGGCCAACTGGATGGTCCATCTTTAGTCCTGGGGGGGGCAAATTTACCTCCCTCAGTGCAGGCACGCAACTTGGGTGTCCTCCTAGACTCACAGCTAAATCTGGAACAACATCTATCAGCTGTGGCCAGGGGGACCTTTGCACAGGTTCGCCTAGTGCACCAGTTGCGGCCTTATTTGGACCGGGAGGCTTTACTCACAGTCACTCATGCCCTTGTCACCTCAAGACTGGATTACTGTAACGCGCTCTACATGGGGCTACCCTTGAAGAGCGTTCGGAGGCTGCAGTTGGTTCAGAACGCAGCCGCGAGAGCAATTGTGGGCGTGCCAAGGTACGCCCATGTGTCACCTATCCTCCGCGAGCTGCACTGGCTTCCTGTGGGTCTCCGGACGCAATTCAAGGTGTTGGTTATCACCTTTAAAGCCCTTCATGGCATAGGGCCAGGTTACTTACAGGACCGCATTCTGCCGCACAGTTCCCAGAGACCGGTGAGGTCCCATAGATTGGGCCTCCTTCAGGTCCCGTCGGCCAGACAATGTTGGCTGGCGGGCCCTTGGGGAAGGGCCTTTTCTGTGGTGGCTCCGACCTGGTGGAATCAACTTCCCCCCGAGGTTCAAACTACTCCCACCCTGCCGGCCTTTAAGAAAGCCGTTAAAACTCTCCTGTTCCGGCAGGCCTGGGGCTGATGTCCCCGGGGGGCCGGGATATGATCGGATTCGCGGTATGACTACTTTATTTTATTGTTTTATCATTGTTTTAACTTTGTACGCCGCCCTGAGTCCTTTGGGATTGGGCAGCATATAAACACTGAAAATAAATAAATAAATAAATAAATAAATTTGGGTAATTTCTTTTGCACATCAATTACTGTAGTAAAAACAAGTTGTGCCATCTTCTACTTTCTCTCACTGCATTCTGAATCTTTCAAAGCTATAATCAATACAGAGAGCTCCAGAGCAGTCCCAGGCAACGGATTACAGATGCCAAGTTCTGCCTATATAGCTAAGGTAACTAATTATGAATTACAATGGTTAGAATGTTAGAGCTAGAATTCAGGAACAATTACTTCATGCTTGCCTACTAATTTAATGTCTAAAACAAAGCTGTAAATCTATTCCTTAAAAGGAAGTGGAATCCCATTTTTAAAAAAGTACTAAGGTGGTTGCCTTTATAGGCCACAATAAGTCACAATGAAATCAAAATAAAAAATGTATTATTATGCAAATGATGCAATTAAGTACGTGTGTCATGTTGTTTGACATAACTATATGACATCATTTACATAACACAATAATATCATAAAACATGCTTTAACCAGGGGTGTCAAACTGCCGGCCTGCAGGCCGGTTTCATTATACCGGAGCTGCGCCCATCCCAGTGCCGGCAATGGTGAAAAAGCTCTGATACGTCGCGCAACATCATGTGACGTCGCGAGGTTGACATGCCTGCTTTAAGCATTACCTCCCCTGGAGACATCCATGATTGTCATTGCTTTTTTTCTAGGATATTGTTTTACTTTATAGAATAGATTCTCTCTCTCTCTCTCTCTCTCTCTCTCTCTCTCTCTCTCTCTCTCTCTCTCAATGAAACATCTGTAAGAAAAAAAGCAAACTCAGAAAGCACCAAGGGCCCCCTCATTCATCTATCTATCTATCTGTCTGTCTATCTATCTATCTATCTATCTATCTATCTATCTATCTATCTATCTATCTATCTATCTATCATTTCCCACTTTTATTATTATATCTCAAGGCAGGAAACAAACATGATACTCTTTCCTCTTACTTTCTCCACAAAAACAGCCCCCTGGAATTGTCTTCTGAGTTCTGATTACATTCAACTGTGTTTAGCTTTCTGTGATTACTCAATAGTGGCTAGCTGCTGCTGCTGCTGCTGCTGCTGTTGTTGTTGTTGTTGTTGTTATTATTATTATTATTATTATTATTATTATTATTATTATATTTTTGTCTTTTCAAGTTAGTCATAACTCCTGGAAACTGCCTTGATTAGTCTCTGCATTTTTGTTTTGGAAGTTATTGCCTGCTTCCTAGGGCTAGGAGAGAGTGACTGGCCCAAAATCACCCAGCTGACTTCATAATTCAAGCAGGACTATTACTTCTTGCTTTTCCACACTTTTGTGTGTGTGTATTTATTAAATTGAATTAATATATTGTATTAACCCTCTATGAACTTAGCAACATCTTCAGTCTGGCTTATCTTCTTCCAGCACTAAGAATAGAACAGAGGCCATTAACTCAGTACCTTTAAGATACCAGATTGCCTATCAAAACTCCAAGCAGTGCCATTGGTTCATTAAAATAATTATTTTCATTGAAATGTTACCAGATTTAAGAAATGAAATAAAGGGAAAGTTTTAATTTTTGTGAGAGACTAATACAAGTTTTTAAGATTTTGTGATTTAGTGAAATTTGGCTTTGGGAAAAATACTTAAGTAATCACCCAAGATCATGTGATTGTATCTGGAATGAGAAAAAGTTGTTGATCTTTTGTTATTAGACAATCCAATCCAATTAATAGTGTTCTACTAAAATGTGTTTAATATTGCTTTGAAGATACACATGATTATATGTGGTAAATATGATTAGACAGGTAGGTAGGTAGGTAGGTAGGTAGGTAGAGAGAGAGAGAGAGAGACAGAGACAGAGAGACAAGAAATAATAACCATTCATTCATAATGCTTCTATTACAAATCCATGATAAGACGAGAAATCTATACAGAATTCAATGCAGAGGGCCAGGATTTCCTATTACAGAAATATGTACTGTCAGAGAAACAAACAAATGTTTTATGCACATTTATGAAATAATCATTGGCCCACCTTTTGAAACTGACATGATGCAAGGGCAATTAAATTCTAACAACCTGCCTAGAATGCTCAGTGTGTTGTGTATGTTCCAGGTAGTTCGATGAATAATGAGCTCATTCAAATCTATAGGGACTTCATAATTGCTTTGGATTTTTCTATGACAGGGTAGTAGCTCTATCTCTGTGGCACTGATTTAGTGCAATTTATCTTAAAATGTGAAGCCTTCCAAAATGTCCTGCCAGCTTTTATAATCTGCAAGTACAAGATTTGTTTTTGAATGAGAAAGCGTCCAAATAATGTGAGCAATTTAAATGGCAATTCTTCTTCATCTTATTTCATTACTGCAGGATGCAATACTGTGTCTATTTTAAGCATAAATAGAAAAAAGGAGTGTCCCTCCCAATGTTTAAGCTTACTTCAATAGCTTAGAATTTATTTAAAGCCATGTATAGTGAGCTTGAGACAGTTAGATTATGTCTTCTGCAGAAAACAGTAAGTAGCTATAATCAAGCAATACCATCAACTGGATTGGCACAACTTTACAATTCTGCTGATACACAGTGTGTCATTTTGCATAAACAACTACAGAAAAAGGAAACAAGGCAGTGTAACTGTGCACAGTTATATCAATAGCTACAAAGATCATGGATTTACTAATAAAATGAGTTCTTTGAAGACTTTGAAAATATGGCAGAAGGATCATGTTGTTGTCCCTTTCATCTCAGTGCATCTTACATTCATGTAACATTTTTCCTTCATTGCATTGTGTTTAATGGGTTAATGAGTTAGTAAAACAAGAATACATGAGAAAACCCTAATGGCTGAGGTAACTCTTGAGAATATGTATGAATTGATTGGTTTTATTTGTTTAAAACACTGAATCAAGTTTTGAATGGGGATTATATTAGATATGAGTCCCTGGGTACATTCCATTACCCTTTCTGTTAAATAAAAGATCCTGGTGCAATCCCAAAACTGTAGTAATAATTAGACTCAAAAAATCAATTCTTTGAGATGGGCATGTATATAAATTGAAATAATTAAATAAATAAACAAAATACTGCTAGACAAAACTAATAATAACATGAATTAGGCCTTTATGCTTAGGTGTAGGTGAAATCTTTGCATGCTATTAAATCCCTATCCCTAGTTAATTTTGAAACTGAATGATATGTTTCTTAGAATTTTAGACAGGCTCCTTCAACTGAAAAATTACTTTAAAGGATTACTTGATTTAAAGGAGGTAAAGATAAAGTCATTTTGTAAAGGCCTGTTTAATTACAAGATTTGGAATGCTAAAGAACATGCATGATTTGCCTAAACATTTAAAAAAAACCCAACAGTGTGAAGTTTTATTAAGCTCCCCTCACTCCTGTTTTCCCATAATTGGAAGCACTTTCTCAAATGCCTTGGTTCAACACTCTATCTACAGTAACATCTGGAAACCATCTGTGGTATTTGCTGGAAATTCTGGTTTCTCATCAATGTAATGGCTGTTTTTATTCTTAGGTGCCAGAAACAGTTCATTCCTGGGTCATTCCCTACCAATAATAACTAGATTAGATTTCATCCAAATCTAGGCACTACCACTAAAAAATATTGAGGACTTTGAAAAATGTAGAAAAGGGCAATCAGAATGTTAAAGAAATTAGGATAGGTCTCTAGCTACATCTTTTACAGCAGGGTTTCTTAATCTTTTTGTCCCATGGACTCCTTTGAAGGTGACTAATATTTTTGGATTCTAGAAGCTACAAATTACTAATTCTAGAAGCTCAAAAATATGATGTAATGTTTTGTTCTATGCAAATTCATATAACCTCTGAAATTTATCCTTGGACCCTTAGAGATCCAAGGTCAAATCTATCCATGGACCTGGGATTTCAAACCCTGTTTTAGAACTTTTAAACATAAAATAAATATAGGCAAGGAACATATGATCTACTTTAAAAGGGATCTAGTGTATGCTCGTGGTAGAAAATGTGAACACAAATAATTTTTTCACCTTTCTCATTATGTTAGAATTTAAGGTCACCCATGTGAGCTAGGGCTGGAATAGTAGCTGATAAAACATGCATCATGAGAACAATGCTAATTCTACAATTTTCATACTTGCATTCAGTGAAAGTCCATAAGAACCAAGTTTGTAGCTTCACCCATAGATCATCATTTTTTCATCATCATGATTAGCTCTGACAGACTCAGGATGGGAGCGAGGTATCTGTCCTATTCCTCCTTGATCTCTCAGGGGCCTTTAATATTACCAATTATTGTTTGCTATTCTCTGGATTGGCTTAGGGGCATAGTGGGCATAGTTTATGGTGCTTCTCCTCCTTCTTTTGAGATTGAAAGTATTGAAAGGGCAAATAACCAGGGGCTTAGACCTCTGTTTTGTGAAGTGTCTGAGGTTCAACTTTCTTCCCACTTTTGTTTAATATCTACATGAAGACAATGGTTCAGAGTTAAGTGTTGTTGGCAAGCTGATGATAATCTGATTTTATATCTCTGCCCCTGGACATTCAAGTGATGCCAGCAACATTTTTCCACTTTCAGAATAGAATAAAATAACAGTGTTGGAAGGGACCTTGGAGATTTTCTAGTCCAGCCCCCTGCATAAGCAGGAAACCTTATAGCATTTCAGACAAGTTATTGTCCAATCTGTTCTTAAAAACTTCCAGTGTTGGAGGGTTCATAACTTCTGCAGGCAAGTTGCTCCACTGATTAATTGGTCTAACTGCCAGGAAATTTCTTCTTAGTTCTAGCTTGCTTCTCTCTTTGATTAGTTTTAATAGTAATTTTGTTTAATAATTTAATTAAAAATATAATAACCAATACAAACTTAAAAAAATAAAAGAATAAAAATAAAAAATAGAGAATGCAGGGAGAGAGGGAGGGAGGAAGGAAGGAAGGACTTATCCTTTCATAACAACTAGTAGAAAGAATTTTAATGTCTTATCACCTTCTTATCACAACCAGGCTGTGTTGTTCAGTTTGTGATTGAAGTGTACGAACCCTAAAAGAGCTGAGTTCACAGATAGTTGGGTTATGCAAGGGAAAATCATTGACTGCCAGAAAAGGAATTCCTGTTTGAGAAGAAGGTATCACTGGAGCTGATTGACTGAGTCCCCTTCAAATTTCCTTTTCCTCAGTCTCAGTCTTTGAGAGGGAAAACTATTGGTGCAAGAGATGAATATGTGGCTGCCATCTATTTTCACTTACTTGGGAATGAACACACTGACCTGTTTTACTCCACTATTTTCACTTACCTGGGACTTATTTCAGTTACACATACATTTACTAATTTTTACTTTAGAGCAGGCAGCCTTGCACAGTTCATCACCCTTTTTTTTTGAAAACTCAAGAAATCCACTGCCACCAAACTGCTGATTGGTGTGGCTTTGTGGCCCTCAATTATTTTTAGGTTATCAATGTGACCCTTTCTACTCAAATGAGCTATGTGGCCTGTTTTAGACTCAGTGTAAAGTAAATGCAGATATACAGCACAATATAAAGGGTTTGTGCTAGAAGTAGGTTGGAATAGTGATATCTGAGTAGGAATGTTATGTTGTGTTCAGAAACGTTATACAACCATTTTATGAGACGGGACTCAAAATTATCAATGTTTTACGATTCTCTCTGAATAGTAGATGGTTATTCAGATTACAAACTACTTCTGCAGTTATGAGTTGTGCTTCCCCAGAAAGAAGTGGTATACAGTAGCTCTAACTCAGAAAGCAGGTGGTATCTGTGGCCAGGAAACCTTTTCATCAGGTGTTCTTTCTCACAATCATCCTCATCTTAATCATCTCATATGTAGATTATTGTAATGCAGTCTACAATGGGCTGCCCTTGAAGACAACCCAGAGATTGTAGCTGATCCAGAATTCAGTGGTATTGATAGTTATGTGCATGCCTCAGCATGTCATGTAACATCTCAGGTGTGCATTATTTGTGAACTTCCAGGTATAATTCAATGGAATTAAATCATCTACACCTAATCTGAAAACATTTTTTCTCCCATTGTTTCTCTATCCTATAAGATTCAACAGAGAGAGCTTGCTTCCCATCTCAAGGGGTCTTACTGTTGGGGTAATTGCTGTCTGGAACAGTCTGAATCCTGTTACCCTGAAAATCTGACATTTTCTCCATGCTTTGGTATGGTTGGGATGTGCACTCACCTGGATTGAATCATGTTTGTGAAAATGCATAGTTTGTTCACCTCTTTTACTTGGATGGGGGATAATATAATGTGGATTTATTTTTTAATTTGCATACCACCCAGAGTTGTTCTTGAGCTAGGCAGCCATAAAAATCTAAATTATACAAAAAGTTTGCATATAAACTTTCTAAAAATCTGAAGTTTACATAATTCTACCTAAAATCAAGTAACAAATCCTAGCTTGTTTATTTCATAAGTTTCTTTAGCGATGTTCATCCATTGTTAAGCTGTAAACTATGGTTTAAAAGCCACAATGGTTCTGTTTACTATGCTTTTTAAACAGGTATCAGAATATTCCAGTATTTATGTACTGAAGATAAAAAAATTCCCTCATTAAGGCTGAATTCACATATTTTGCTATGCCATGAGATGGTTTTCCTTAGCATGATGTGTAACCCAGCCAGATATGATTTTTTTCAAAAAACTATAATTCAACAAACCATGGTTTACCATGACAGGTAAATAATAATTGTCACACTATTGTTAGACAGTTTTTCTCATTTTGGGCCAACCTATGTTTTAAGACTGCTTCTAGAAATCCAGACAGCATGGTCGAAGCCAACAGCAGTGTAGATGAGAGAATTCAGACGCTTCTGGAATTCACCAGTGTAGGTGGGTGGTCTGTCTTACAAGAATAATTTAAATTGCACCCATTAAAGCAGGGGTGTCAAACTCGCAACGTCACATGATGTGTCATGACGTATTGTGACTTTTTTTCCATTGCCAGCAATGGGGTGGGCGCAGTTTTGGCATGACGCATCCGGCCAGTGGGCTGGCAGTTTGACGCCCTTGCACTAAAGTGTAAATAGTTTAGCTGTATCACTGTTCATATAAGTCAGTTCCAGAAAACCAGGGCCAAACTAGATGTGAAATTAACTCAAGACTCACAATAGGTGTTACAGAACAATATAGCATTTGTTTTTGTTAAATGTTCAATTTGTATAGCAGTGGATGGGGAATGACTGAGTGTTTATTAGGAAAGGAGAAAGCTGCTTGCTTTTTGTATTGGGAGAAAATTCCTCTACAACAGCAATGCAAATGTCAGATGCTAATAACGCAGGTGAGCTCCTTGAATGGAACATAATGAAGATAGATACATTTGCAACTAAATGATTTTTTTCCCTTAAAATATTTGCCTCACACTGTAGAAGAGCATAATCCTTAGCCATGAAGTTATTCTAACTTTTCTATTGTAACTCAGTCCTATAGGTTGAGAAATGTTTTCTTAAGAAATGTTAATATTAAAAGATATTCATTTCTAGGTTTGCTGCCAGTAGGATGATGTTTCTTGATGGATGTTAGATGTACGGAATTTCATCCACTAATGGTTCTGAACTGATAGATTTTTGCAAGACTTCACTATCATTCCTTAAGTTATCGTATATTATTTAGAGTTGTCAGATCTTCAAGCAGGCTTGATCTCATCTCCTGGTGGTAAATGAATAAAAGAAATAAAAAGCCAATAAAAACATTGACTTCATAATTCTGCACTCTCTTTTCATGTAACCCTGATTTTATTAATAAAGAATGCACACTTTCTTATTTAGGAGACGATCCAGAGGTTTAGTATTTTAAGGTTCAGTGATTTAAATAAGAAAGTAAAGCATGTTCTTAAATGTTTCCCACTGGAATGAATTTGAATTTGAAAGTGCAAAAACTTAAATTTATTGTTCTCTGACTGACATTTATTATCTCTCTCCCTATCCCACCTTATTTGCTTGTGAATGAATATGAGAAAAGTATTGTAAGTGTGCTGCCTGAACTGAAATGTAATAAAAAAAAAATTGGGGGTGGAATGGACAAAAAAATGGAAAGTAGGACACAGATTTGCATATAATCAGCTTATGCTAATTTATCTGTATAGATGCATGCTTAGCAATAATAGAAATAGAGTGTATAGTAGGGACTGTTAGATTCCTGTTTGTTGAATGTGTTGAAGCAAGGCTTGGCCAATCATCTGTCTTGGGTGTTTAAGTCTAGATTCTTATACAAAGCAAACTATTAAACTTTATGACGTTGAAGACCCTTCCAGTTCTGTGATCTGTGACCTATGTGCCTGCTCAGTCTATAGTCTAAGTTCTAATTGGTATTATTGGAAATAACTTAAGGTCTTTGCTGTTCCCTCATTTTAGGGTTCTTTATTAATATTAATTATGATTGGCTTTATCTACAAATAAAAGATTCTTCCCACAGAAGATCGATTATAGATCACCTTTGAAATAAAGGATTGTCCTTTGTAAAGACAGATATAAAGTGACAAATATCAGATTAATGCATTCTCTTATGTCAGGGATATTTCTTTTTCTGGTTAGTGGCGATTCTATAGGATTTGGGTGTCTGTAAATGAAAATATAACTTCAAAACTTCATACAAGAAAGTGATCATCCCTCCAATGAAATTCCAAATAGTCATCTGTAGATGTTGGGTGTGTACTGTACAAATTATTATTGAAATGGACATGTTCATTGCACACTAGTTCTTCTTGAAAGAAAATAATTACATCCTGAATGAAAATAATATTTTTTAAAAGTGGATGGATCAGTACTAATTTCTCATAAGAAACTCTGATTAATGGGAAGATACAGTGCAAATAAGAAACTCTGATTAATGGGAAGATACAGTGTAAATGATTGAAGTGGGTTAGGTGTAGTCTTGACTGTAGTCTGGACCCATGCTCCTCCTGGCTCATTAACACATTTCAGGAGTTAGCATGTGTTAAATTCCAAGTAGTGGTAAACGCTTCCTTATGAGAATGGATAGTTTGACCAACCTTGAAAAAGGTAGTTTACCCTCTCCTCAAGAGGCCATCCTTAGACAGTATGGTTTTGGATAACTTCTTTTCAGTCTTCAACTTTCCCTTTTTAGGAAAGATTGTTGAGATGATGATCAGATTCCAGCTACAAAGCACCTTGGGTGAAAGAGATAATATGGACCCTTTCAGTCAGGATTCAGGCCAGCTATAATTCTGAGACAGCATTTGTTGCACTTGTGAATGACTTTGGCATGGGGTGGTGTGTTCATCCTGGCCCTTCTGGATGTTTCAGTGGTTTTTCATACCATCAACCACAGTATCTTACTGGACTGATTCTGGGGACTGGGACTGGGACTGGGGAACACTGTTTTGCAGCGGTTCTCCTTCTTTCTCCATTATCAGTCAGTGTTAGTGGGAGAGGAGAGACCCAGCCTTAGATACTTATTATGTGGGGCACCTCAGTACTCTAGTCTCTTTCCTCTGCTATTTAACATCTATCAAGTTACTGGGAGAGGTCATGGCTCCTGCTGGAAGAGCAGATGGCAGCTGTGGACAGGCAGGCCTTTGCATAAATCTGTCTTGTTCACCAATTGCGCCCATTTCTGGACCAGAAAGCCTTGCTCAGATTATCTCCCATTTGGATTACTGCAATGTGCTTTATATAAGGATGCCCTTGAAGAACATCTGAAAGCTGCAACTGGTCCAGTTTGCAGTGGCATGCACAATTTTGTGTGTCTGCAGTTCACCTCAATAATAGAGTTGCACTTGCTTCCAGTTGCTTTTTAGGTCAAATGAAAGTATTGGTTATCACCTTTAAAGTCCTGCATGGCACAGGGCCAGGATAAGTTCAGTACTGCCTCTCCCTGAAGGTATCTGTCCTTCATACAAATTTAAATAAGACGAATGTGCTCCAAGTCATGTCCCTTAAAGGTTGCCATCTGATGGGCCCTTAGAAGTGTGTTTTCTCAGTGGCTGCCTCAGTGCTTTGAAACAACCTCCCACCAAAGATGAGGGGGACCCCTATCCCTTGGTGTTCCAGATGGCTGTGAAGACCTGGCTCTTTCCCCAAGCATTGGGCTGAGATGGGGGGAGAGTGTTGAGCTGTCAGGATGTTTGGTCCAGCAACTGGGGGGAAGGACATGCTTTTAATCTATGTTTTATGCATTGTTGTGAGCCACCTAGTCCTTGTATGAGATGGGCAGCCATATACGTCTTGTAATTAATTAATTGAATAAGCTGTATATACTCTCTCTTATGGAGAGTAAGAGCAGTATTTGGCTTTGAAAAGATGTTTGCATATATTGACAACTCTATGGCTATAACATGTCCTATATAGGACCTTGAGCCTATATGAGTCAGAGTCACTGAGAATATTACTCCAGGAAAATCAGCAAGGCTGATAGTGTTGTCATGATTCACGTATATTGTAACTTCAACTTGTATCAATTGCTGGTTTCCAGATTTTTTTGTGAGTACATTATTGATGCGACCAGCATATTTATTATTTACAGTTAAAAGAAAGATGTAAATCCTTGCCCCCATTCATTCTTTATACTCTGTGTGCCTTGAGCTCTGTCCCCTTGTTTGTGGGGGCGAGATGAGGACACTGATATTGATTATGTGGGATAATCAAAATAAAATAATCAAAAATGGATTTTCAATTCTTCATTTATAGGAATACCCTAGGCTGTATAAAAAGTGAGGCTTTTAGCATTATAGAAATATCCTATGGTCAAATAATGAACATAAGAAATATGTATTATGCTCACAAAGCACAGTTTTAATTTTTTGTAGTATATTTGTAATACATTAGCATTCATCTCTGAATTGTTAGCTCTATTTTGTGGCTTAGTATATCTGTCATTGAGCAAACTGTAACCTCCATTGCCTTGTATTATGCTTCTCCGTAAAGAAAAAAAAAGAAAGCTCTCCAAGTACCACTATCAGTGGAAGCCCTATGTAAGCCTTGACCTTGACGAGAGAAGGGAGGTTGATAATAGTTGTGAAACTGGAACCCCACCGCTATATGCCGAGATTCAGGGCAAGGCCTATAATGACTATCTCGGTGCACAGCATGCAAAGCTGTTGCCACCAGGGCCCCTGCACCTGCTTCTCTTGCTGTTGTAAGCACATTATCTGAGAAAGAGAAAATCATGGATAGATTCTTTCCAGTGCATATATTTATTTATGTAATGTGCACAAGGTAACTATCTTTTATTTTACTCAGCTGAAGGAACTGACTGATGCTTGATTTTTGTAATACTAATTTCACTCACTCCACAATGACTTATTCTCTACATTCTACTGTCTGATCTTTATTCAACGTTTATTTAATTGTGCCCGCTGAAAAACCCAAGGCAACAAAATCATCTATTTGCTTATAGCCCTAGAGTGAATAGAGACCCAAATTTGTTTTCAAAGACACTCAAACATTCAAGGTTGCTTTACTTAAATATCATAGTATCATATTGCAAACTATCAATGTGACCTGGTTTGGTGAGATGTCACCCACTGAGAAAAATGTTAGAAGTTGAATTCTAATTTTTAGATTTTGATTTTTTGAAGAACAGTCTCAGATTGTATCCTGAAGGTTGCCAATTAAAACTAAGTCATGTGAACAACTCAGTGGTGTCCTTTTTACATAGACTGGCTTTTTACATGTACTGGGGGGATGAATTTGTGATTCAGTCTACAAGATAAACCTCTTCAAACTCTGGAAAAGCTCTTCCTGCAAAACAGAAATATGAAACTGTTGAAAAGGACCTGTTGGCTAATAAAACAGTTATAAATATTGTGACATTTTGAAGGACTTAGACCAGGGGTCTTCAAACTTGGCCCTTTTATGACTTGTGGACTTCAACTCCCAGAATTCCTCAGGCAGCATATCTGAGTTGAAGTCCACAAGTCATAAAAGGGCCAAGTTTGAAGACCCCTGACTTAGACATTTATCACCTAATTGTCCATTTTTTTTTTTAAAAAAAAGGACAGGAATTCCTGTCCTTAAATATAATCATTCTAGGATCTCTAAAAGTAATCCATAAAGAAAAAACAAAGGTGACTATTTCATAGTTTGTAGTTGCACCTCTTTGCGTAAGGCTTTCCGTGATCTCCAGGTCACACATTCTGCAGCTGTTTGGCACTTGTGGGACACAGGGTATCATGGATTTAGCCATGTTTCAAGAAGCTTATTTGATGATAGTTATTGAGTCAGTACCATGAAATATGTATAAAATGTATTTTGTATTCAGGCTGTGAATCAGCTACCCTTGTGGACATTTTTTTGACCTCAGCTTGAAATTGGGAGCATATCTGTGTTGTGTTATTAATGTGCTGTCGAAGAACTGCAACAATGCAACTGGCAGTAAGATAATGCTTATTAACCACTCAGCTAGGAAGTCTTCCTTGAACTTCTTGCCAAAGATTTGACACAGAGATAATTATATGAGCCCAACTATTTCCCTGCATGAATAGTTGATAGAAAGTGGAATTTAAAATCACAAAACATTTCATTTTATTTAATTGTTATGCTTTTAGACATTACTGCTTCAGAAAAACCTGGAGAGTTCAGGGGAAAAAGATCTTACATTTTGAATCACCTAGGTTCTTGTTAATTTGCAGAATTTAAAAAAAACTATTATGACCCTTTTTAATTAGAGTTTGGATTCTTGATTTTTTTTTAGATTAAACTCACAATAATGAATTTAAAAATAAATAACGTTTCTTCAAAAATGAAGAAAATCTTGAACTCAGTCCTTGACTCTCATTGAAATAAATGAGATAACTACATTTTCGGAAAGTTATGACATTTCAGAGTGATAAACTTTACTAAATCTTTAGCTGCAGAATCAATGTTATCACTGATCATATTTTCAAGGATTTGCTGTATTAGGATAGATTGATTTTGATAGTTTTGTTATTGTATACTGTATCATGCACATATTTCTTTTCATTTGAAAAAGAAATCCTGATCTTTTAATAAAGTTTTCATAATATAATAGCAATAGTATTTAGACTTCATAGTGCCTTATAGCCCTTTCTAAGCAGCTTAGAAAGTCAGCATATGGCCCCCAACAATCAGGCTCCCCATTTTACTGACCTTTGGATGGAAGGCTGAGTCAACCTTGAACAATCAGGATCAAACTCCTGGCAATGGAATGCAGAGTTAGCATGCAATACTGCATTCTAAGCACTGTACCACCACATAATGAATGTTAGAGTTATAATATTAGATTCCTATGAATTGGTCTAGAAAGTAAATCCACGTGTGGAAAAATGGAAAAATCCTCAAGATTGAGGTGAATATTGGGTGATACATGTGCAAAAGTAACTGAAATGCACACCCACAAACACTTTCTTGGTGCAATATTATATTAACTACATTTTAGTCAGATCATCAATTGTATGTTTGCTGAATTAATTATAATAAATCAGTGATATCAAAAATAACACTGGATATACACATACCCCAAAGGTAGCATCAGAAAGCCAGGATCTGAAAAGAGTATGGGAGATTTCTCAGTCTTGGGTCATAATTTCCAGAGTTTGGTCATTCTAAGAGGATGACTTTTGATTCATAATCAAAATACTCATTCTAGATAATAGATGAAGAAGCCTTTATTTTAAATTTTATCCCTGGTAAGTTCCAAGTGGGATATATGATCCAAAAGAGCTGGTTCTTTCTTTGGTTGTTTTCAATCAGCGAAGTAGTTTCTTGAGCTTACATAGGTTAAATTTGCAGGGCTGTCTTACAGAGTTTTGTTGCTGTGTATACATTTCATTTGCTTTGTTGTTATATCTTTGTGTTTTATTCTTTTTATACTTTATTGCAAAATCTCTTCAAGTACTCCTTGAATGGAAATGCAATTAAAAATACATAAATTATATAACAAACACATTGTGCAAATCCTAGCTTACTTGTTCACAGGTTTCAGATGGAGTTAGGATAAGAATAGATTGGTCAGAGTAAGGCATACTGAAATAAATATTAGTTACTCCCAAGTATACAGCAGAGCAGAAGTGGTCAATATGTCATGCTTGATTGGATTTCAAAAACAAGAGAGAAATATAGCAGTTTAGATTTCTGGAAATTTGTCCTAGCCTGAAGTAGAAAGATGTCTGTTATCTCTGTGTTTGCTTATCTATCTTTCTAGGCAAAGATTCATATCTGAATGAGAAAATATGATTTGGAGATGCATGTGTGCACATACAGAATTTAACTATTGGCAAAATAGAAAAAATAGGACATTTGAAAGAGAAAAAATGTCAGAGAAGGGAATGTGTAGTCTTGCTCAGTGTTTGTTTTGGTCCTATTTTTAGCTCATTGATTAAAGATGTATGAAATTTTCAGCCATCTCTTGTGATGTTCATCAATTTAGATGATTTAAAAGACTGGACAAATTCATGCAGGTGTCATGTAAACCTTGCAATCTGTTGTTTCTGACATACATACATACCTTAGTAGAAGTAGTGTATACCTTTTTTTAATGAAAATTATCAGCACTTTTGATCAGTGACGTCATCAAAGTAAACAAACCCACGTGCTGATTACGTCAACAGGGCACAGCCCTAAAAGGAAGTGACGTGCTCAGCCCCCACCCTCCGGATGTGATGTTTTGGCCTAATCCCATCAAGATTGGCAGTCAATCCTCTGGGTACATGATTAGGTTAACCCTAGACTAATTCTATGGACATTCAAAACCAAAAAGAGCTAAGTAAAGTGAATAATTAGCAGAGGCCTGTGTTTTTGGGGAACAAGCCCTACTGTGGGGAGCTGTTAACCCTAGACTATTTCTATGGACATTCAAAACCCAAAAGAGCTAAGTGAATAATGAGCAGAGGCCTGTGTTTTTGGGAAACAAGCCCTACTTTGGGGAGCTGTGAAATAAAAAATAAAAAAAGGCTTTTTATTTCTAATCATTCTAGCCTAACGATGCTTTTAATTTTTGTGGAGTTTTAAAAATCAGTGCCTCAAAAGCTGGGGAAAAAGAAGCCCCTGAATGGCAGCCAGAGCCTGCATTTAACCCCTTTTTTCTAAAAGATATTTTTTTCTAAAAGGTATTTATGTCTAGGTGGTTTTAAAAGCATTTCCTCGAATGCAGGGGGAAAAACAAACAAACACAGCCCCTTTTTAAAATCCACAGCTGGTTTTTACCTTTGTAAAAAATCTAAACACACATATTTTGCCATTTGTACCCCGAATAAAATTTATTCTGCCCGCCTTCCCACTATAGCAAAAGACAAGGAATATTAACAGGAATTAAAATGCTCACAAGAGGCAAGCAGCCAACCAGGCTCACAAGAGGCAAGCAGCAAGCAGCCATGCCTGTCTGTCTGCTAGTAAAAAAAAAGAAGGGGTAGGCCTTGTTTGGGATGTGCCCGGGCATGTCATGCTCCCCGTGATCTGGGCATGCGCTATGCTCAAGGGCGTGTCATTGCAAGGGGCAGAGGAGTTTGCTCCCCCTGATCTGGGCATGCGCAATGCTCAAGGGCGTGTCATTGCAAGGGGCAGGGGAGTTTGCTCCCCGTGATCTGGGCATGCGCAATGCTCAAGGGCGTGTCATTGCAAGGGGCAGGGGGGAGTTTGCACGGGCAGGGACATGCCCGGGCATGTCATACTCCCCGTGATCTGGGCATGCGCAATGCTCAAGGGCGTGTCATGCGCAATGCTCAAGGGCGTGTCATTGCAAGGGGCAGGGGAGTTTGCTCCCCGTGATCTGGGCATGCGCAATGCTCAAGGGCGTGTCATTGCAAGGGGCAGGGGAGTTTGCGCGGGCAGGGACATGCCCGGGCATGTCATGCTCCCCGTGATCTGGGCATGCGCAATGCTCAAGGGCGTGTCATTGCAAGGGGCAGGGGAGTTTGTGTGGGCAGGCCTGAACAGCTAGCGATTTAACCCCAGCAGTCTTTTGAAGATGGCAGCCTCTGATTCCAAAGGTGTTTTTACACCAACAGCAAAAGATAGCTTCGGACACTCTGATACAAGGCCCCAGCCAACAGAATGCAACAAAATCTGTTGCAGGGGTTATGATAAAGAAAATTTTTTATTCAGACCTGTGTTACATGGCTGTAGCATGGTGTGTTGTAACTTTAACGATGAGATGCAGAGTACTTACCGGACAGACTGTGAAATGGTGAATGATACTACATTATCTCCCAGCAATGGTAAGTAAATATGTTTTTATTTATGATAATGTAAATGCTGCTGGAGCGGATACACTGCTAACAGAATGTGCTTTATATTTTGCAGACTCTGAATTAGTAATACCTAGACAGCAAACACTTCAAGACACCCCGCTTTTAGATTCCTGTGATAATCGCCGTGGTCAGAAAGCTTCTGCAGATTTTTCTGATCTAGACTGTAACAGGGATTATGAGTTATCCCAGAGACCACACTATCTACCTTGTGAGTTAAAGAGCTGCAATTTGTGTAAAGACTGGTTTGCTTGTGACTACGGACGTGATTTATGGGGCACAGGCGGGCCAGAGTATTATAAAATAGCGTGTTATAGGCCTTTATCTTCTGATTCTGATAGTGGTGATGAGGGATATTTTTCTGATGGCGGTGCTGTGCGCCCTCTGAATTCTGTATAACCAATAAAAGACTGCGTTAATGTCAACACTTGAACATTTGTCAGTGGTCTTTCAGTATAACGATGCATGAAAAGCTTTTAAGTCGTATTTATTATACTCCGGGGTGTGTAGGGAGTTATGGAGGTGTGAATGCCCTTTTTCAGGAAGCTAGAAAACATGATAAAAACCTGACCATGAAGCAAGTCAAGACGTGGCTGTCAGGGGAAGACGCTTATACGATTCATAAGCCTGCAAGAATTAATTTTCCTAGAAATAAAACAGTAGTGTCTGGCTTAGATCATCAATGGCAGGCTGACCTCATAGATGTCTCCAAATTTTCTAAAGAGAATCATGGAAAAAAGTACATCTTAGCAGTTATCGATGTGTTATCTAAATATGCCTGGGCCTCCCCTTGATCTGATAAAACAGGGAGGGAAGTTACATCCGCTTTCCAGAATATCTTTCAAACAGGACGTGCACCCCGAAAATTACAGACAGATGCAGGTAAAGAGTTCTTGAATATTCCACTGAAGAAACTTTTAGCACGTTACGGCATTCATCATTTTGTCACTCATAGCGAAACTAAAGCAGCCGTTATAGAGAGGTTTAATAGAACCCTAAAAAACAAACTCTGGAGATATTTCACAGCTAGAAATACCCACCGGTATGTGGACATTTTAGCAGATACTATTCAGGGGTACAATAGCTCTTACCATCGTAGCATCGGTACTGCTCCTAACACCGTAAATTTGTCTAACGAAAGGGGTGTGTGGATGAGGCTTTATGGGGCAACTTTAAAAAGAAAAAGAAAGGAAAAATGTCTTAAGATGGGGGATCATGTCAGGGTATCCAGACTGAAGGGTAAGTTTGAAAAGGGCTATCAGCAAACCTATACGGATGAGATATTCATCGTCAAAGAACTGCAGACAAGGGGGGAAAGAGCGGTGTATAGATTAAATGATTACACTGGTGACCCTGTAAAGGGGGCTTTTTACTTTGAGGAGCTCCAAAAGGTTCCTGCTGACCAACAGCGCATATACAGAATAGAGAAAATTATCCAAAAAAGAGGGCGGGGGAGACACAGAGAATTTCTAGTCAAATGGACTGGATGGCCAGAGAAGTTCAACAGTTGGGTTAAGGAGACTGAAGTACAACATCTTTGATATGGCAGAGTTTTACATCACCCTTCCCAGCAATGCGTCAGCAGCAATTTCCCCCCAAAACAGAAATTCTAATTTCACTATACAATTAGCAAGATCATTGGATCTTCCAGGGTCATGGGAAGTAGGGCTAGCAGAGATACAGTATCTGCATAGTTGGCACACATTAACTTCTCCTGGATATTTTGAAATTGCTAATGAGAGAAAGAGATGGCATTTTTCTTTGAGAAGCGGATACTATACTAGCATCCGACAACTGTTAGAAAATATGAACAAGCTTATATCAAGTGCAAAGGACGGCCCTAAGACAACCCTACAGTATGATGCAGTGGGTCGAAAAATTAACCTTAAAGGTGATGAACCGCATACCATTCTAGTTAGCGGAGAACTTGGACATCTGTTAAGTACGTTTCCTGGATTCAACACCTTATATGTTTACACAGACATTGTAGAGCTCCAGATAGTGGGTGACTACTATGTGCCATTACTGCGCTGTGTGCCTGTGCAAGGGCAAGACAACGATTTCATCACAATAACCTATGACCGTCCACATTATGTACCGGTCAGCAAACATCACATCGATACCGTTACTATAGAAATCAAAACCGACCAGGACAAAAACGTGCGTTTTTATAACGGGAAGGTGATTGTCAAGCTTCATTTTAGGCCTCGGAAAAGTGAAGGATGGTTGTAATCAAGGAGCACGGAAACCCTCAAGACTATGTGGCTTACTACAGGGCACAAGCCGGTGGAGGCCTTCCAGGCTTCCGAGGAGCCCCCATTATGTACGGGACAGGGTTAGGGGGTCTGTTCCGTGGGCTTTTTCGAAAAGCAATGCCTTTTTTGAGGCGTGGATTAGAAATCATTAAGCCGCATGTGAAATCTGCTGCCAAAAACATTGTCAGAGATGTTGCGGGGAATCTTGTATCCCAAGTTGTTGATAGGGGGCAGGCTGGATCAGGGTTGTTCATAGCCAGGAAGAATTATGCATCGGGCCCGCCTATTCCGCTTAAAAAGAAAAGACTTGTGAAAAAGGCCCGTCATACCAAGAGGAGACGTGCGCAGAAGAGGAAGCTCTGTGACAAGGAAGACATATTCTAATACAATATGTCATTTATTCATTCTGCTTCAGAGGAATGTGTTAAATCAGAACTGGATCTTTTTCAACTGGCGCCTACACAGACCAGTATTGAAAACAGTACCTATGTCGAGATCCCTCCTTTATCAGCGCTAACACCCAACGCACCCCTGGAATTTTTTATCACGGGGCATGGTGAGCATTACACGGATTTAAACAACACTCTGCTGTATGTGAGTTGCAAGATTGTAAATTGTGTTTAACATCTGCCAAAGTTAAACAGGGGTCAGCAAAAGAAAAACATAATACATATTTCATGTGATTTGTAAAACCCATTTTATTATAAATTTCATAGCATTAAGAGATTCTTGTAATTAATTTCTGTTACATTTTGGCATATGAGCCTCTTCAGAGACAATGGCAATTCAGATTCAATCTTTGACATTAATGACAGTGGTTTACTGCTCTTTTCGATGCGCTGTATGAATGTCTTGACCTCATCAAGGGAACCCTGGGTGAAATATAAGTTATTCATTTTGTCAGAAATACTGATGATGATCCAGAGAACATGAGGCATAGAAAGTCTAAAGCATAAGCTTTTAATATGTTCTGTTTCACTGGTACCATCCACGTGGTCTTCATCTGATTGTAGACACCCCATTAAACAGTGGTGTAATATTTTAATAATACACGCTTTCAGAATCTGGTGCATGCTGGCATTTTGAGACTCCGCCGTTTCTAAAGCATGAAATAAGGTAGATTTAGGCTAGCTGTTTCAACCAATCAAAATAATGTTTTCTTAATTTTATATATATATATATATATATATTTACTTACCATTTGATGTTTTGCAGAATCTGCAATAACAAGGTTTTATAAGTTTGTTCTCTTCAATGAAACTGTATAACTCAGGTCCTTTTCTTATTCTGCGCCCACGCTTGGGTGGTTTGGGGGTCAAATTTACATCAAACAAATCTCCATCAGAGGCTGCCATCTTCAAAAGACTGCTGGGGTTAAATCGCTAGCTGTTCAGGCCTGCCCACACAAACTCCCCTGCCCCTTGCAATCCCCTGACCCCTTGCAATGACACGCCCTTGAGCATTGCGCATGCCCAGATCACGGGGAGCATGACATGCCCGGGCATGTCCCTGCCCGCACAAACTCCCCTGCCCCTTGCAATGACACGCCCTTGAGCATTGCGCATGCCCAGATCAGGGGGAGCAAACTCCCCTGCCCCTTGCAATGACACGCCCTTGAGCATAGCGCATGCCCAGATCACGGGGAGCATGACATGCCCGGGCACATCCCAAACAAGGCCTACCCCTTCTTTTTTTTTACTAGCAGACAGACAGGCATGGCTGCTTGCTGCTTGCCTCTTGTGAGCCTGGTTGGCTGCTTGCCTCTTGTGAGCATTTTAATTCCTGTTAATATTCCTTGTCTTTTGCTATAGTGGGAAGGCGGGCAGAATAAATTTTATTCGGGGTACAAATGGCAAAATATGTGTGTTTAGATTTTTTACAAAGGTAAAAACCAGCTGTGGGTTTTAAAAGGGGCTGTGTTTGTTTGTTTTTCCCCCTGCATTCGAGGAAATGCTTTTAAAACCACCTAGACATAAATACCTTTTAGAAAAAAATATCTTTTAGAAAAAAGGGGTTAAATGCAGGCTCTGGCTGCCTTTCAGGGGCTTCTTTTTCCCCAGCTTTTGAGGCACTGATTTTTAAAACTCCACAAAAATTAAAAGCATCGTTAGGCTAGAATGATTAGAAATAAAAAGCCTTTTTTATTTTTTATTTCACAGCTCCCCAAAGTAGGGCTTGTTTCCCAAAAACACAGGCCTCTGCTAATTATTCACTTAGCTCTTTTGGGTTTTGAATGTCCATAGAAATAGTCTAGGGTTAACAGCTCCCCAAAGTAGGGCTTGTTCCCCAAAAACACAGGCCTCTGCTAATTATTCACTTTACTTAGCTCTTTTTGGTTTTGAATGTCCATAGAATTAGTCTAGGGTTAACCTAATCATGTACCCAGAGGATTGACTGCCAATCTTGATGGGATTAGGCCAAAACGTCACATCCGGAGGGTGGGGGCTGAGCACGTCACTTCCTTTTAGGGCTGTGCCCTGTTGACGTAATCAGCACGTGGGTTTGTTTACTTTGATGACGTCACTGATCAAAAGTGCTGATAATTTTCATTAAAAAAAGGTATACACTACTTCTACTTACCTTGACTATTTAGACATAGCTAACAAGAGTGGAGAAGGTATCCCCAATATTTTGGAGATTTCTTGTTTGCAGATATACTGTATAGACAATACAAACAGAAAAAGGAGATGCATGGTCTTCAAGTAAAACCAGGATAATAAAATTCAACCCCTGCTTCCTTTTTCCTTATCATACAGGTACAAATAGAATTTAAACTTTTCTGTGACCTTTCTCGGTTGACTTGTGCATGATACAGAATGATGTTCTAGATGGACCAGTGGCTTGATCCAGCTGTGTTGCTCTGAACTTCTTCAGTGTTGCATTTTTTAAAAGTTCTATTACTCCCAACATTGCTCCTGACATACTTAAGTTCCACCATGACTGACACATTCTCACGTCTCCATAGATGAGAAAAGTATTCAAATGAAGCTTGTCTTCTGGTGATTTTATGAATGTGTTTGTACAGCACCTCTGAAGCATAAACATTGCCATTTTCCACTGGGTTTTTTAAAGTTCCCAAGTTAGCTTCATCCATGGAAGTTTTGAAGGTGTCCATCCAAGTATTTGTCAGGTCTGACCCAGCATAGTTTCTGAGCCTAGTCAAACTTGGCAAAGTGGAGCCAGTAGCTGATACTCCTAAAGTACACCCAATAGAAAAAGAACATCTATCTCTGGAATAAAGGACTGTAGGTTCACTCATTTATCACAGTGGTGGTAAATGAGTGAATGGTAAACATTTTTTTTTTAAAAAATGTATACTGCAGCAGTTCAGTTTAATAAAGATGCACATTTGGCTATTCAATTAAGTAGTAAGAAAATGAATATCATTTGGAGATGAAACCATTTCTTCTTTGTAGAGAGATGAGAAGCTTTATGAGACAAAGGAGAATCCTTAGGCCAGTGGTTCTCAACCTTTTTAATGCCATGACCCCCAACTGGTCGTAAGTCGAGGACTACTCAACCAGTCGTAAGTCGAGGACTACTCAACTGGTGCAGCACCGTTTGCAGAATGGGACTTTTGGCGGGCTCAGCAGGGCAGAAACAGCCTGGACAATTCCTATTGGCTTTTGAAAGCCAATAGAATTAGACTCTATTCAAGAGAGTCTATTCTATTGGCTTTCAAAAGCCAATAGAATAAAAGGGACAGCTTTTCCTTAGCTATTGGCACAGCTAAGGAAAAGGGGAAAAAAATGGTGGACTGCGTTGTTTGGCGACCCCCGTGAAATGGTCATTCAATCCCAAATGGGATCCCGACCCACAGGTTGAGAACCACTGCCTTAGGCTATATTGGCCTCTCTTTCTCTTTCTCTCCCCCTCCCTCCCTCCCTCTCTCTCTCTCTCTCTCTCTCTGTGTATGTGTGTGTATGTGTTGTGTGTGTGTGTGTGAGAGAGAGAGAGAGAAATTTAAAACTTTTTTTTAAAAAAAGACAAAACTAATACAAACTAATATTAAGAGGAAAAGAGAAAAGGAAAATTAGCAAGGAGGAAACAAAAAGTGCAAGAAAAGAAAAAAGTTTAAAAAGAAAGATAGAAAAAAGATACAAAGCAGTGGCTTTTGATATTTTTGACAGTAAAATTGTAATTGTAAGTACAATTGTATTTTGACTTCTTTCTCTAAAATTGCATTCTCATGAGGTGAAGTACCAAGCTAAAAATCAGGAGATTATGAGTTCTACTTTCACCTTAGCCCTAAGCCAACTGGGTGACTTAGGCCAGTCACTGTCTCTCAGCCCAATCCAACACACAGGGTTGTTGTGGGAAAAACAGGAGGAGGAAGGAGTGTTAGATATATTTGCCACCTTGAGTAACTTATAAAGTAATAAAGGTGCAATTAAAAAAAATTAAAAGAGAAAATAATTCTATTCTAATAAATAAGGCCAGCTAGGATCAACCTATACTTCCTGTTCCTCAACATACACATAAGGAGTATAGTACTTAAATATTCATTTTGATATAACTTTTGGTTACACAGAAAGCCCAATATGTACTTCCCAAGTTCCGTCTAGACTTTGAACCTACAAATTAATCTTTGTCTAGAATCATGAGTTTGGTAGCACCTCAACAGACCAATGCGTTACAAAAAAAATACACATAATTTGTTAGTTTGACAAAGTGCTGCCAGGCTTCTCCTGATTTTTGGATACTATAGAGTAAATATGGGTCTTCTCCTGCAGTCCTCATCCAGAAGAATCTGAAAGAAGAGAATGGGTCCTTCTCTCTGCTGCACTCTGCAAAGTGTTTAGTATTCAGTAAGTTAAAGCCTGCAATGAAAGGGAACTGTCAGCGCAATCTTAGAGAAATAAAGAAATGAAGGGGTGAAAAAAAAGAGCAGTATGCTAATAATCCACTCAGTAATTAAGTGAAGATCGCTGCCAAGCGCCACTGCCACTTTCAAAGGGTAATTTGTACAGGAAATCATAGAGTCATTGTCAAATCATTTCAGGATAAAAGGAAAGTCATCAACTGAGATAAGATAAATGCTGGGTGTCTGGCAGCATGTGCCCTAGGAAATGCCTTTGCTATTTTTTATTTATTTAAAATAAACTTGCAAAAGTGGGGCTAGGAAAACTTGATAGGTTGAAATGTACATTTACTATTAATAATAGGGGTGCAATATGCATGGATGCATTATTAAATAGGTAATAGAAATGGTAAAATACCATGGAATGAGGAATTGCAGGAATGAGTGTGAATTATTTTCAACTGTTAAGATCCTTCTGTGTAGCCATATTTAATCTGCACAATGATGTACACAATCTACCATATATTTATTATTATATGTAATCTAGCACATGTTATTATTTATATCCTTTGACATTGCAAATTTATAAGAATTGTTACACATATATACAAATCTATTGAGCAACAGTTTCGTTACATAAGGTGTATTCCTGGTAGAACATTTAAATTCTATTTGGGTTCCTTTGCTGTTGATGATCAAAGACATTCTGAATAAAATAAGACTTCTACACAGGCATTATGACAATTGTTCTTTTGCTATTGGTTTCTTTATAGCTCTATTGCAACTGAAGACCTCCTGGAAAATATAACTCTTCTAGAAAACACCAAGGGGAGATGTTCTGAGTGGGTGATCCAGGTGATTCCTCTGTGCTAAAACAATCACATTTATTACCAGTTTATTTCTGGGCCCAATTCATGGTTGTCCGAGCAATCTGTAGGGCCTTAAATGGCTGGACACAGCACATCTAGGATTCCCTAATCCAGTTCAATATACCCCAAATTCTTCTTTGGGTCCATCAGAGAAACTTTTATCATCATCATTTAATCTAGACTATAAAAGTTTAGACTGCCCCTTCTTCATTTGAATTTAGAAAAGGATTACATATTTGTGTGTATGTTGCTGAGTTAGTAGTTTTTTAATATGTGGATATTTCCAAACTTAAAATGAAACTGCCAATCCACACCCATATCAGCAACTTTCCGGGGTTGAGCCCTAATTAAATAGTTGAAAAAAGTTTTTCCCCAAACTGGTTACCACTCATTCTAATGATAAATCATATCACCACACATGTGGCGGTTGGTCCTTGGAAAATAAACACATTAATTCTCAAAATCTCTAGGCAGATGGATGACTGATTTTGATATGTCTGAGTAAATTTTCTATCTTACCTCAAAAGAGAAGGGAGGGAGGGCTGTCTCAAACATGCTTTTCAAAAGGCAACTGGACTTTGTTTTTTCCTTGAGGAAGACATTTCACTTCTCATCCAAGAAGCTTCTTCAGTTCAAGAGACTGAAGAGACAGAACTGAAGAAGCTTCTTGGATGAGAAGCAAAATGTCTTCCTCAAGGAAAAAACAAAGTCCAGTTCCCTCTTGAAAAAGTACTTTTGAGACAACCATGACCTGGATGGCTGAGAATCTCCATAGCCTCAGGACAGTGGGGCCAATAAAAGCTGGAGAAACTTGTAAGATACTGTGATAAAATGACTGAATGGGGAAGAACAATATTACAACAAGGCAATCAGTGGTATTTTGTCACTCTAAGCAAAGTTGATGCTCCTATCAACTCAACTTTACATACCAGAGGTCAGTCTTACTATCAAGGGTGGAGCAGGGCTTTGGTGATGGCAAAGAAAGTCTTGGGAATTTCCTTATATCAGTAACTACAAGCCAGTTCACTGTTTTTCCTCATAGAGTACATGGAAAAATAGTTTAAGTCAGGAGAAGAGCAAGAAATGCACAAATGGACAAACAGATATAATTTCCAGCAAACTATGATATTTAGTCACTAGAGATATCATAACAGATATTTAGAGACATTATATATTTGCAGACATTTTTCCCAAATTTGAAATGAAAAATTTATTTCTAAAGATCTACCAACATTGGACATCTTGTAATCTTCTGGTATTTTCTTCCACACTTGGTAGATTTGCTGTGTTTCTACACTGTCAGCAATAATACTTTCACGGTGACCATTAGAAACCTGTTTCATTTAACTATGGCTCTCTGTATCAGAGAACATTCCAAGAAACAACATAAAGCAATAGCTTAAACAAAAATCTGCAAGTAAATCATTCAGATTTAATTCTTCTTCAACCTAAACATTCCTGCAAGTGCAAAATTAGAGGGGAATAAAAAATAACTTGATTAGAAAGTAGAACAAATTCTGGTTTTGGCAGATCATAAAGTCACAATTTCTTCTATGCTGCATTCTGTTGGCTTTTCATATTCATTTGTGTTCTGCCTTATTCTTTTAATTTCAGCTGTTTTTTTTTTTTTATGGATGAAAAGATCTGAAGCCTTTTAAAATGTTTCCAGAAGACTATTCCATGATACTGTTTTTCAATTTGATGGACTTACTCATTTGCGCATCTTTAAATGTTATTTGATTATATTATTATAAGTACTACTATATTATCTTGAACAATAAAAACGTATTAGCAGCACATATAACATTGTCAGATGAAGATGGAAATGATCATGCAAAAGGGAGAAAGTTCTTTCAAAAAATAAGAACACTCATTACTCATCACTACTACAATTTGATTTACTGCTTTATAGCATTATAATATGTATCTGTTCTTCAGTGGACATAGTTTTTGACTCATTTAAAATCAAGTTTATAGTAGATATTTTTTCATTCTTCATTAAGTTGTATTTTAACTTGATATGTCAGATTTAAATGTGCTAGATTAGTGTAAGTAAAAGATGCAACTCAAATTCCTGTATGCCAATCCACTTTTCATAAAGGAGACATATTCAGAAGTCTCCTTTTGTTCAACAGCAACCTCAGTCAAATGAAGTTATGGAGAACAATTTTACATCTCTGATTCTATTAGATAAAGAGGGTTCTCTGCGTACATCAGTTTATGACATTCAGACATGCATTTGTAATTATAACTCCTTGTTTAAATTTTGGATTCAACAATCATTTTACAAAGCATATTTGTGGAATGGGTTTTCTCTATTTGGGTTTTTTTCTCCAATAAAATAAGCATTAACCGCACAGAGGAACAATTACTAAACAGAATGTAAACTGTTATGACACAATTATGATTTAAATTAGAGTTAAATCTATTCATTTTTCTTCTCCCATATTTTTCAGTTTCCTATGTTATCTGCTATTTATTTTTTTAGTAAAGGGAGTGAGGGTAGGGAGAATGATTGACATTGTTAGAAATCATTTTTTTAAAAATCCCAAAGCTTTTCTTTAAAAGAAATATTTATTTTTGCCTTTTTTCAAACACTCAATAGAGGAAGGGTCCTTTAATTCTAATCTACAGTGCCACCAAAGCCATCCATCTAAGTCAGAGCAATTACTTAAAATCATCCTCTACAATTGTTTTTCACAATCCACCTCACGCTGTGCCAAACAATGCAACTGACAATCAGAACAGCCCAGATGAGCTGATTCCCCCCCCCCTTCATGCAGTCTGACTGACAGTTACCTGCAGGAAAGAGAGAAGGACCTCTCTACATATGGAGACAGTTCACTGCCAACTTGACTTCTGCAAAGCTGCTCAAAGAAAAGTGATTTGTTTTACAAGATCTTTTTGATGCTTAAAAATACTGGGAATGTATTGGAGAACTGGGCACGCTATCAAGAGATTGTTATTTTTCTAATGGTTGAGTTGCACTGAATGCTACAACGTATTTGCTTTTTCCAACTAATCATCTTTATTCCAAATGTCTCTATCTATGCTTACAGTGGTCAAAATAAAAATTCACTATCAGCTGAAGATTCCCAGACAATCAGACGAGCAAGAACAATAGGAAAAAAGAAAGGTATCCAAATAATTAAAAAGCACTTTCCTTCCAATTAAATTAAAATAAAATAATATTTGAATGTGCATGAAACACCATCCTCACTCTGAAACATATTTAAATATAGCAGCTTTGAACTGATGCAGCCTAAATATAAAAAACATAAATGCTGTTTTTACTATTGTTAATATCCAAATTCACCATGCTACTCTGAAGAGAAAATCAACCTATTTATTTTACCTCCAGTACATTATGGTCACGGGTAAATGCATATGAATGTTTAATTTATCAAATAAGATCTATTTGAAGAGAGCATTGCAAAATATCGACTGGTAATTGAAATGATATGTGCTCATTGATTTGCACAATCAATCAGTGCTGGTAGTCTATTGATTAACAGTGAGACACACTTTATGGTAGTGTATCTTTTATATTTACATTATCATTTTGTTAAGTTTTACTACTGCCACAAAACAATGCATTGCTAAAAAAAATAGGGAGAAAAAAAGAAAGAAAGAGAAGTTGCAGTTGGGAGTGGGAAATATTGGAATTTCCAAATCAATGTCTAAAACCTGGGATTTTAAGTTATTTATTACTGTAAATATTATCAGATCATTAAATTATTTATTAATTTAAATATTATCAGACCATTATAAGATGCATTTTTAAAGTAGACATTATAGGAAATGGCTCCTATATTATATTAAGGCATTGTTAGTGTGATACTTCGAACTGTGTAGTATGTAAGATTGCTGAAAGAAGTTAAAAAAAACCCAAAGGTAATAATATGACTAAAAATTTTTAACCCCTTTGCAGCCATAAATGTGGATATGAATAATTTCAGATTACATACTGTGTGATGAAGGAAATCTATTGAAGAATTCTACTGCTTTTTTGTGGTGGTTTTAAAGAGAAGAAACACTTGGGTGGGGGTCAATTTGAATTACCATTGTTTAAAACAATTAGTTTAATTTATAATCTCATGTTTACTTTCTGGGACTAAACTCTACTATATGCTTGGACTTTTTTGAAAGCAAATTTGCCCTTCTCACAGACATAATGCATAATAGTTTTTTCTTTAATGTCCTTTCTTCCCTCCCTTCTGTGTCATTTAGCAAGACATCATGGTTTAAATCTGCATTTACATTTATTTTTTATTTTCATCATGCCTAATTTAAGACCTATAAAATTAAATGAAACTAAATTAAATGATAAATCTATTACAGATACTGGGTTAATAGTACTTATTCAAACTGGAAATTGATGAGGAATTACCACAAAGAAAAGAATAACGTGGCGTGAAAAAATTCCCTATCAATCTCATTGTACCTTAATCCTTAAATTATCAAGCAGGCCGCCATCTTCTAGCTTTCCATCATAGGAGTATAAGGTCAGCTCAGGGTACATTCCAGTTATGGATGAGATAAATACAGATACATTTTGCAATATTAATTTTCTCTTCAGCTGCACCTTTTGTTCATCCAGGAAATATATCTGACAAATCTTGATGCTATCCATTAGTTAAGAAATAAAATCTAGTGTGGAGAGAATAATATTGTTACCTATTTTTTAAAAAATAAAAAGCTAGTTGGGAGAGTTACCTACAAATGCAATTTTTATAAAACTGAAGGTGAGAGGAAAGACAGTGATGTATCTTTTCCGAGATACAAGCAAATAAATAATTCTGCAGATGAGTTCAGAACTAATTGGAATTTAGAATAATTATAGACGATGATAAGCCAGCCACCAGAGAAATGCAATATTCAAGATGTGTGGTAACAAACACACTGATTAACATAAGTCAGAGCAGTAAAGATCACAGCTCAGAAATGCCATGTAAAATTTATGAGCATGTAGAACTCCGATTGCATTTTACTTAGAGAAATATACTGTATTTGTAATCCATAGAGTATTTCTTTGTTACAATGCATTTTGGTCTTTGCAAATGGATATCTGTATGATTTTTTTTCTTGCATTAAAATGAATGTTTTTAAAGTGGTTTGCATATTATTTATGTAATGAGCCAACCAAACATCACTTTGCCAGACATTAAGATTCAAGCTCTTTCGCAGGGGGCAATTTCAAGTGCTTAACCTTTTTGCCATTTAGTTTTTGCTCCAATTTACCCTCCACACTCCTCATGCTTCAACTTCTATATCTAGACTTGTGGCAGGTAATATACATTTGAAAATCTCTTTTTGGGATAAGAGTTGTTGATAAGACTGTTTGAAGGAGTAGTTGCCTCTTAACATGTCACAACTATACACATATTTATTGGTAAATAAGTCCAACTGAACATAATGGGTCATACTTCACAGTAAATACAACGCCAGAAGATTTTCTGCAGAAATTTCCTTTGTATCCTAAAAGGTTATATTCAATAATATAGTTATTGTCTTCAAAAACAAATTTGAACTTGACTGCATATATGGTAGTCATGTAGACAAGAATAAAAAAAAAAGGGGGGGGTCCTCTGAGCTTGCTTGTTTTCTTGCAGACGTTTCATTACCCTAACTAGGTAACATAATCAGTGCTGTTTGCTGTCTGTTTATATTCTGGTGTATTACCTGTCTCGGTGGGTGGGGGTGGTCTTAGAGATTCTTTGGTTGGGTAAGCAATACTCCAATCAATAAATTGCTAAAAAGCCATTAGTAAACAGCCCAACCAAAGAATCCCTAAAACTGCCCCCACCCACACAGGCAGGCAAGAGACCAGAATACAAATTGACAGCAAACACCACTCCTTATTAGCACTGATGATGCTACCTAGTTAGAGTAATGAAACGTCTGCAAGAAAATAAGCAAGCTCAGAGAGCACCAAGGACCCCTCATTTCAACTCTGAACTACAAATATTCTCCTTCATAAGAATCACACAAGTACTGTTAGTTTCAGCAGTATTAATGGCAGGGCTTACAGTTCAAGGTGTGTGTGCTGTAATTTAAGTAGACTTCAATTCTTTCTGTTTGAAAAAATTCAATTGGTGGGGTCCAGACTTTTCTGCTACTCCCTCTCCCTTTGAAATATCCTGCCCCCCCAAAGATGGGTTGGCCCCCATTCTCCTGGCCTTTTGGAAAAGTTTGAAGACCCGGCACTGCTGACTTGCATAGGGCCTACAGAGGAGCAAAGTTAGCGCTTTGAAGGCCATCCCCTTATTTATTCTATCCTTGTTTTAACTGCTTCCTTTCACTGAGTAATAATATTTTATAGGGTTCATGTTTTAGGTTTTTAATTGTACACTGCCCAAAGTTGTTCTGTGAGGGAGATGATGGTCTCAAAATTTGGTATAGACTAGATAGATAGATAGATAGATAGATAGATAGATAGATAGATAGAGACTTATACGCTACTCCCTGATTTTATGGCTTATTTGCATATATTGAATAACCAAAAAAATTTAAACTAGACAAGAAAGCTGAGGAAAACAAACATTCTGGAAGAAGGAATTTGAGGTTGACTCAAAAGAATCTTCACTCTTTTTTCTCTTTGATCAAATGGAAATAAGTTTTAGCCTGTGAACAACTATGTGCATTATGTGATGCCTGGTTTGCATGGAAGAATAAATAATTCAGAACAGATTTATGTCTCTTGAATTGACTGAATAAATCTGAACTTGCTCCATTCTAATTCTAGCCTCTATGAAGTAGAAATCTTGAACTATTTATCTAGAGCTTTATTTCAAAGAGTAGTAATGGATTTAATGATTAACAGGTAAATTTCAAATCAAAGTTATCCTTTCAATCCAGTCACAGTTAAATGTGTAGAGCTGTCTGACTCCATAACAATTCTGGATAAAATACAATATTAAAGACAATTAGAAGCAATAGAATAAATAAAAACCTATAAAATGCAACAAAACATACAAAGCCAAAACATTTTCACAAGAGGACCATCAGGCTGCCCTATCTCAATTATTGGGGGAAGAATCAGTTTTAAAGTCCATTTAAATGAGGACAAGAGGGGAACATATGGATCTGTGGCGAGATGCTGTTCCAGAGGATAGCCATAGTCACTGACTAGGTTGCCTCTTGGATCCTATCAAGTAACACTTTCTGAGCAATAGGACTGAAAGCAGGCCAACTCTGCCAATCATATAGGCTGGCCAGAAACCTTAGGAGACTGATGGGTCCTCACGTAGCTAGTCACAGTTGCATCATCTTAGGAAATGGAGATATCATGAGGTGGAAAGAGCTTCTTAATTTTTATTTCTTCAAGATGTCTCTGATTGTTTGCTAGTCTCTTGAGAAGTTGTGTCAGTGTCTTTTTTGGAATATATTAACTAGCTGACTTGCCCTATTAGTTGATTCATGATCTGGAAAAGATTAGCAAGTTCATTCTTCATACTTTTTCTATAGCTTCCAACAATCAACTTCACCTTATTCAGGAAGTGGCACCTTCACTTTGCAGAAACCCTACTTTGTTACTATTGTTTGCAAGCCCTATGCAAAATGAAGTTCTTGAGATCTGGTCTGAATTTTATTATCAAGAAAAGAAAAGAAGACATGGATGGACTCAATTACAATGGCGATGATTACACCATTGGAAGACTTTAAAAAACAGGAGAAAATCATGGAGAAAATGTATCTATGCAGTTGCTAATGTAAAAAAAATGCTTTGATGGCATGTAATCAAACATTAGTTGCAAATTAATAAGAAAAAGATACAATTAAATTAAATAGGGATATTATTACTCAGTTTCAACGAGTCTGTCCCCAAATAAAATAAATGACAAGGATTTAAAAAATACCCCTCACACTTTCTATGATATTTGGCAATCTGGAAGATTTGAAAATGGTAAAACAGAATTCTGTTTTCCTCTAAATCTTATTAACGACCTGAGCATCAAGCTGGAGCTTGACGGATCAGAAGGAGCCATTTCTGAGCTCTAGTTTGGGTCCCCTTTAACAAATACTTTTGGTACAGAGATCAGAAACAAAAATAAAAGCAATTGAAAATGAGAAAAAGCAAACGGTATGCCTGGCAGTTCCCAAAATACTACTGTTCTGTACATAAGAATCAAACTTAGGTTGAGAGCAAAACCATTTATATCAGCCTGCAGGAAAAATCAGTCCCACACTGATAAACTATACAACAGACTGAATGAATAAGCTAGCATGCTGGACATTATTTCACCTCTGTCAGATTAATTCAATCTTGTAAAGTGGAAGCTGCACAGCTGCCACTTTAGGAAATAGTAAAAAAGAAATCAATAAAAAATATCACCAGTGAAAGGACAGCCATAACTCAGTGGTCAGTCTGTATCCTAGCCAATTTTAACACATGGAAATAGTGTCTCTTCCCCCCTTAATATTCTAGAAAAAATAATAAATAAAAGAGAGAAACATGTGAAAATATGGAACAGAAGGAACAGAAGGAAGACAATATGGTAACACATGGCAACAGTTCCAAGATTTCTCTCTCTCTCTCTCTCTTTCTGGTAATATATCTCTTTATATTAAATTATGTTTATTTTGGGTCAGTGTTGAAGTGAGGCATTCTCTCACTTTCAAGATCACATTCACAGGTCTTCATCAATGGTCCATCATGAGGCTCAGCAAAGATCTTCTAAAAGGTTGCCTCCAGCTTATGGAATTCTAGCACAATAGATATGCTGTAAGCTCTGAACTGGATTTGAAGCGTATCTCCTTCTGGCTTTTAATTTAGAAGTTTATGTGGTATTTATTATTTGCTGTTGCTAAGTGTTCAAACCCCTTTATGGATTACTGCCTTGTCGTGGCGAAGGGGCTTGCGTAACTCAATGAAGCTATAAGCTATGCCGTGCAGGGCCACCCAAGACGGACAGGTTATAGCAGAGAGTTCTGACAAAATGTGATCCACTGGAGAAGGAAATGGCAAACCACTCCAGTATCTTTGCCATGAAAACCCCATGGACAGTACTAAAAGGCAAAAAGATATGACGCTGGAAGATGAGCCCCTCAGGTCGGAAGGTGTCCAATATGCTACTGGGGAAGAGCAGAGGGCTAGTACTAGTAGCGCCAGAAAGAATGAAGCGACTGGGCCAAAGCCGAAAGGACGCTCAGCTGTGGATATATCTGGTGGTGAAAGGAAAGTCCGATGCTGTAAAGATTTTTTCTCCATAGGAACCTGGAATGTAAGATCCATGAATCAAGGCAAGCTAGACGTAGTCAAAAAAGAGATGACAAGAATGAACATCGACATCTTAGGAATCAGCGAACTAAAATGGACAGGAATGGGTGAATTTAACTCAGATGTCCATCAGGTATACTACTATGGGCAAGAATCCTTCAGAAGAAATGGAGTAGCCTTCATAGTCAATAAAAGAATAGGAAAAGCAATACTGGGATACAACCCCCAAAATGACAGAATGATCTCAATTCGAATCCAAGGCAAACCATTCAATATCACAATAGTCCAAATCTATGCCCCAACCACTGGTGCTGAAGAGGATAAAATTGACCAGTTCTATGAAGCGCTACAGCACCTTATAGAATTAACACCCAAAAATGATGTCCTTATCATCATGGGGGATTGGAATGGTAAGGTAGGAAGCCAAAAGATAACCGGAATAACAGGCAAGTTTGGCCTTAGAGTACAAAATGAAGCAGGGCACAGGCTGATAGAATTTTGTCAAGAGAATACGATGGTCATAACAAACACTCTTTTCCAACAACCCAAGAGACGGCTCTACACATGGACATCACCAGACGGTCAACATAGAAATCAGATTGACTATGTGCTCTGCAGCCAAAGATGGAGAAGCTCTATACAGTCAGTAAAAACAAGACCAGGAGCTGACTGTGGCTCAGATCATGAGCTTCTCGTTGCAAAATTTAGGCTTAAATTGAAAAAAGTAGGGAAAAGCACTAGGCCACTCAGGTATGAACTAAATCATATTCCTGATGAATATACAGTAGAGGTGACAAATAGATTTAAGGAACTGGATCTGATAGACAGAGTGCCTGAAGAACTATGGATGGAAGTTCGCAACATTGTACAAGAGGTAGCAACTAAAACCATCCCAAAGAAAAAGAAATGCAAGAAAGCAAAATGGCTGTCTGAGGAAGCTTTGCAAATAGCTGAGGAAAGAAGGGAAGCGAAAGGCAAAGGAGAAAGAGAAAGATACACCCAATTGAATGCAGAATTCCAGAGAGTAGCTAGAAGAGATAAGAATGCCTTCTTAAATGAACAGTGCAAAGAAATAGAAGAAAACAACAGAACAGGGAGGACCAGAGATCTCTTCAAGAAAATTGGAGATATGAAGGGAACGTTTCATGCAAAGATGGGCATGATAAAGGACCAAAATGGCAGAGACCTAACAGAGGCAGAAGAGATTAAGAAGAGATGGCAAAACTACACAGAAGAACTATACAAGAATGAGCTTAACATCCCAGATAACCACAATGAGATGGTCATGACCTCGAACCAGACATCCTAGAATGTGAAGTGAAATGGGCCTTAGAAAATCTGAGCAACAACAAAGCTAGTGGAGGTGACAGTATTCCAGCTGAGCTATTCAAAATCTTAAAAGACGATGCAGTAAAAGTGCTACACTCAATTTGCCAGCAAATTTGGAAAACTCAACAGTGGCCACAGGATTGGAAAAGGTCAGTTTACATTCCAATTCCAAAGAAAGGCAATGCCAAAGAATGTTCAAACTATCGCACCATTGCACTCATTTCACATGCTAGTAAAGTTATGCTTAAAATCCTACAAGCTAGACTCCAGCAGTATGTGGATCGAGAACTACCAGAAGTACAGGCAGGATTTCGAAGAGGCAGAGGAACTAGAGATCAAATTGCCAACATACGCTGGATCATGGAGAAAGCTAGGGAGTTCCAGAAAAACATCTACTTCTGCTTCATTGACTATGCAAAAGCCTTTGATTGTGTGGATCACAACAAATTGTGGCAAGTTCTTAAAGAGATGGGAGTACCAGACCATCTCATTTGTCTCTTGAGAAACCTATATGCGGGTCAAGAAGCAACAGTGAGAACCGAACACGGAACCACTGATTGGTTCAAAATTGGAAAAGGAGTCCGGCAAGGCTGTATACTGTCGCCCTGCCTATTTAACTTATATGCAGAGCACATCATGAGAAAGGCAGGGCTAGATGAATCAAAAGTTGGAATTAAGATTGCCGGGAGAAATATCAACAACCTAAGATATGCAGATGATACCACTCTAATGGCAGAAAGTGAAGAGGAACTAAAGAGCCTCTTGATGCGGGTGAAGAAGGAGAGTGCAAAAGTTGGCTTGAAACTCAACATTAAGAAAACCAAAATCATGGCATCCGGCCCTCTCAATTCCTGGCAAATAGATGGGGAAGAAATGGAGGTAGTGACAGATTTTATTTTTCTGGGCTCCAAGATCACCTCAGATGGAGACTGCAGCCAAGAAATTAAAAGACGCTTGCTCCTGGGGAGGAAAGCTATGGCAAATCTAGACAGCATTCTAAAAAGCAGAGACATCACCCTGCCAACAAAAGTGCGCATAGTCCAGGCCATGATTTTCCCAGTTGCAATGTATGGCTGTGAAAGTTGGACCATAAGAAAGGCTGAGCGCAAAAGAATTGAGGCCTTTGAACTGTGGTGCTGGAGAAGACTCCTGCGAGTCCCTTGGACTGCAAGGCGTTCAAACCGGTCGGTCCTAGAAGAGATCAACCCCGACTGCTCTTTAGAAGGCCAGATCCTGAAGTTGAAACTCAAGTACTTTGGCCACCTAATGAGAAGGAAGGATTCACTGGAGAAGAGCCTAATGCTGGGAAAGATTGAGGGCAATAGAAGAAGGGGACGACAGAGAATGAGATGGCTGGATGGAGTCACTGAAGCAGTAGGTGTGAATTTAAATGGACTCCAGAAGATGGTAGAGGACAGGAAGACCTGGAGGAATGTTGTCCATGGGGTCGCGATGGGTCGGACACGACTTCGCAATTAACAACAACAAAGTGTTCAAAATTACATTTATTTAACTGACTTATTTTAAAATAATTATGTTTAAGATTTTTTTTATTAGTTTCCATTGAATTTTGCTGTTTTGCTACTGCAAACTATTATGGAAAGAAATGCAAAGGATAACTGTTTGGATATTTGAGAGTATGAAATTAGGTAAATACATGCAAAATGTGAATTAAACACATTATTCCTTTTTCCCAATCCCTAGCAAAACATTCATTTGTATAATATTCTCCAGGGGACTGCTAGGCTCAGACATTCAAAAGGATAGAAAACCACCTATTTTTCATTGGGATGATCGAATGCATTGATCCTTACAGAATAATGCAAAACAAGAGGCTTTGATGATCTTGTGTTATCCTAAATGCTAGCAAACTCCCACTAAACAGTTTGAATATTACAATCTTGGCATATGTTATAGGACCATGTGATCAAAAGTCACATGTTTTTCTAGGATGAGGTTGCTCACACATGAGATAGCAATAACATTTTTTTAGCCTTATATACCATCCCGTGTGCTTTACAGTACTCTCTGGTGGTTTACAATGTAAGAATTATTTGCATATTGCCCCCAACAATCTAGCTCCTCATTTTATTTACATTGGAAGGATAGAAGGCTAAATCAACCTTAAGCCCTGTCAGGATCAAACTCCAGGTTGTAGACAGAGTTAGCCTGAAATACTACACTTGTGCAGTGTTGCAGGCTGTACCACTGTGCCATCAGGATTCCTGAAAAGAGATAAGTGGCCTTTGGACAAAAGCCAACAAGAAGCAGGCAGATCACTATAGGAAGGCTTAGACCAAACTATGTAGGATTTGAAAAGTGAGCATACACATTTTGAATATTTTTTAAAAGATTGGTGAAAAAGCTGAGGAAGCAATGCTAACCAACATTCCTCTATTGCATTTTGCACTCAGAATGTCTGGAAATTCTCATATCAGTTTTGAAAGTAGGCCTGTGTCTAGTGTAGAAAAGTGTATTAGAAATAAAATCACCTACCATACATGGTCCCTGAGATGGGATAATCCAGGAAATATCACCCTTTGATTCCACTGAATATCATGGCCCACAGTCTTTCCTTCCTTCCTTCCTTCCTTCCTTCCTTCCTTCCTTCCTTCCTTCCTTCCTTCCTTCCTTCCTTCCTTCCTTCTTTCCTTCTTTCCTTCTTTCCTTCTTTCCTTCCTTCCTTCCTTCCTTCCTTCCTTCCTTCCTTCCTTCCTTCTTTCCTTCTTTCCTTCCTTCCTTCCTTCCTGAAGTGATACAATTAACAATTACTTTGTTAAAAATACATAATGAAATATTAAAGTAATATAAAAGTGATCCTAAGACAAATTCATACCCAGAGTTTCCTGCTAGAAAATGGAATAGACCAGTAGTTAGCTGTTTTCATGGAGAATGGAGTGATCCTTCAACATCACCCACTCTCATCTCCTTTTTAGGGTGTCCTAAACACTCAGTAAGATGGGGAGTTCTTAGCTCAGAGCACCAGCTAAAAAAGGATGGTGTGATAATGTGTGAGGTTTGGTAGCTTCATCCAGGGGTTTTCTGGATGGGAGTAAAAAGAAAACCAAGACGACTGTTGTAGAAGTATGGTTGAAACCTTACTTCTCTTTTATGAGTGTTATACATCAAACACACATAAAAAATTCAGGTCTTTGACCATAAAATATTGGCCATTACCTTCACTTTTTAAGAAATGCCTCCACAAATGCCACTGGTTTTATTCTCAGTGTCAGGTTTTTATCAAGAAAGGGTTACTACTTATTTTCATGCTGGGTTTTCTCAGATCCAGATATTTTTAAAGCATACTACAGTGATAGCAGTTGCTTCACAAAGAAAATCTCTGTACACCAGAATTGGGGCAATGTATCTTTCCTGTTATCATTCCATTTCCATTAACAGAAACTTCTCAAAATGAAGGGAGCACAGAATATTCTTTTTCTTTTTAAATGGAAATGTATTTTTGATTGTTATGATTAATTTTTAATTTTCTCTTTTTCTGTTAAAGGGCAGAGGCAGTCTAAACTTCTTCAGTGCAATTAAGAAAAGTTGCATGCATAGAAAATGGAAACCTATTTTAAGTTTCATTGGGGCTGACTTACAGTTTACCCATTAAAATTAGAAGAACAAAAATATTTAAGGAACTAGCAAGCTTTTGAACGAAAACAAATAACTACCAGCCAAAGGGGTGCACAAAGTAAATCTTTAAACATTCACTTAAAACTGCATATCATTTAAAATTAGTTATTATTTCCATATCATACATAGTACTCAGAACAAAGGCATGTAATATTTAGCAGTCTTTCAAGCTACAAATGTACAAACACTGTGTTATCACATCCTCTTAAAATCAGATCTGGACTCTTTAATTTCAAGGTGACTAAACAAATATTTTTAAAATAATTCACAAATTTCACTCATGTGGTGACTAATTCCATAGTTGTTAATTTCATGCCCTTTTCAAACACAATTGGCACTCCACAGATGTAACAATATGAATTTCAAGAGTTTATGTAACAAAAATGCTGTGCTGTGCTGTCCCTTTCTAAAGCACCCCACATTCTGCGCATTAATGCTAATAGGAGCTTGGGAGACAATATCAAAGACGCTCATAAAAGCTCACATGCCGCTTCGAATTAATGTGCAAAACAATCATAAATTAGCCAACCAGTTTGAAGTAATAATGTGAAATAAACCCCAGCACAAATATTGGGAGTTTGTGTAGTTTTACATTATTCTAGAAGCTAGTTTTTGGGATTTCACTTCAATAGGGGGAAAAAGAACCCAGAATAGATCTCTTCTTGCCAAAAAGATACTATTAAATCATGCCAATATAGATCTGGATATTTTGTCATCATATCCAGGTTTTAGTATGTATTTCCGCTAAATAAAGACAACTGGAAGTAGTAGAATGCAGAAAATCTCTCTCTCTCTCTCTCTCTCTCTCTCTCTCTCTCTCTCTCCTTCCTCCCTTCCTCCCTCCCCCTCTCTCTCTTTAAAAAAAATCATGTTCTTTTCTTTTCTTCCAAAGTGGTTTGTGCTCCTTTCCCAACTTTGGGGTGCTTTCACTGTCCTTTTATATTCCCATGCATATTTTCTCACCCAGTGCAATTAAGCAGATCCACATGCAAAAGGCTGTTTTCTCACTACAATAACTGGCAGATTAAATATACATGTAATCACAGATCCTCTTTATCTCTTGGCATTGCTACTTGCAGTGGCACATGCATTCCATCTGTGCTCTCCTATGCATTTCTATATGCATCCAATTTCCCTTCACAATTCCTTAAATAGTATGGTTACATCTATATGCACATTTCATGGATAGACATCTCATCCATGGATATGCAGCATGCCCCTAATTTTTATTCTCCCCAATCAGTTGTGAGTCAATGTATATTCCCACATGTCAATTCTTTGCCTCTTATACATAACACAAATAATCTTTAGTCCAAGGGCCATTTATGGCCTGATGGGGTTCCCAGTACAACACTGAGTGCCTTCCCTAGCTCCTTGAATACCATCAAGTACTCTAGCTTGGGATTGTGGAAGTTTTAAGAAATTATGGGAGCTGTAATGGTTAAAGAAGGCCATACGTTGAGGTGCTGAAGGTTTCTTGTACATTAAATCTGAGCAGTCTCTGGAGCCATTGATCTTTTGACTTAACAACTGATACATAAACACTACTATTATTTTTTAGGATATGGATCCTTCCTTCAAATTGGAAGGAAAGCATCATGCTTGATTTTTCCCCACTCTACCCTATTGTTCCTGTTGATTTCAGAGCTCCTAATAACAACAAGGCTGCAGGAAATAATTGCATTCCTAGCAGCTCCATTTCAAAATTGCTGCAGAGATACATTTCAAATAACCACACATGTTCAGGTACACACATAAGCTTAAAAGCAGCCCACACTGAGAGAAAATGTGTTTGTTTTAAACACTGGGATGTTTTTGAAATAAAAATTGTCCCTGACTCTCAGTTTGATGCCAAAGTCCTGCACTGAAGCCCAGCTTTAAAAACGCCCTTTCATATCCATGATGTGTGAATTTCCATCAAGTCAGCTGAAATGTGAACTTGAACAATGGAGACTGGCATCTCTCCAGAGCTAAATAAAAATATGTGCGACTGGTATGAAATGTGCCAAGTGGTATGCAGTGTTCTTTGTAAAGTTATTATTTGTATTATTTGCAATACTAGGAAATCAAAATCTACTGCTTTGGGAAAGAGATAAGAGCCTCCTTTTTGTATCATTATCAGTGGTATATGGCTACTCTTACTTATAACTAACTTTACACCCAAAATTAGACTTTAGTTTTGTCAATATATATGCTATACTTATTTTTTGTAGTGAGCCTACCAAGAAACCTGTTGTTGTTAAATTATCTGGAGACAAATCTGAGAAAATATGAGTTTTTAACAGGCCTCACCACAAAGTTTATATGATATGAACACTTAAAAACACCCACAGTAGGTCTACTGTAACACCCACAGTAGGTCTACTGATGAAAACATATGAACATTTCAAAAATTTGGCCACATACTATTTTTACAGATTTGGTATTATTTCTTAATCTCCCTGTGACTTGCATTATTTTTTGAATTCAGCTTTCCAAGTCACTAATTTACTGTATACTCTGTGATTAGTCTTAGACATAGCTCTTTTGTTTTGGACATCTTATTAAAATGTCTTAATGTTGCTTAAGAAATCTTTCTTAGGGCTGAGTTCTCTTCTGCTCTTGAAATTACGTTCCTGAGCAGACAGTAGCCACATTACATGTGTTTGAATGAAATAGAGAGTTGACTGGTTGAATAGGAGGCCATGGAGGCATAAGAACATAATTCTACTCTTCTTCTAGAGGTTGTTTCCTGAAATGGACAAGATAGAATCAATACAGGTAGTCCTTGACTTACAGCCATTCATTTAGTGACCATTCAAAGTTACAATGGCATTACAAAAGAGTGACTTATGACCAGTCCTCCCACTTAACAATCGTTGCAGCATCCCTACAGTCAAGTGATTAAAATTTGGGTGCATGACAACCAGCATATATTTATGACAGTTGCAGCATCTGAAGGTCATGTGATCACCATCTGCAATCTTCCCAGTGAGCTTCTGACAAGCAAAGTCAACATGGAAACTTCGGATTCACTTAGGAACCACATGAGTCACTTGGTTGCAATGATTCGTTTAACAATCATGGCAAAAAAGTCTTAAAATTTGGTGTGATTCACTTAATAATGGAATGGAATGCAATGAAATTTCTGGTCCCAATTGTGGTTGTAAGTTGAGGACTACCTGTACTACAAATCTCTTATGGCCTTTTAATATAGGCAGAGAATCTTACCCTTGTTTGTAGAGATAGCATTTGACCTGTAGGACACCACATTGCAGCTGTCTGCAGAACACCATGCTGCAGCTTTATTGCAGCAAAAACAGGTGGATTGACTCGTAACTAACATGCTATTGGTATTAATTGATAATGATGCAACTAATGCAGTATTTAGTACAATGTTGATCTCAACCAACAACAGTGCAACAGCCTGCAGCTCCACTGGTACAGGTAGTCCTCACTTAACGACTGGACAATTAGTGGTTAATCGATGAGCTCTCTGATCTCTTCAGAGCTACTTTTGATCCAGTTCTGGAGTTTTGATGATCACACCCTCCTCCCCTCCTCCCACAGTCATGCATTGCTTGGCCACCAACTCACATTTATAGCCATTTGCAGCATCCTGCAGTCACGTGATTGCAATTTTTAGTGTTTCCTGTCACTTTCCATTTGCTTCTAGTTTCTGACAAAAAAAGGTCTTTGAAGCAAACATGTTTGCTTAATGACCATGTTGTTTATTTGACAACCGCCACAAAAAAGGTGCAGTGATATGGTGACTTGCTTAATGACCACCACAACTTACAACTCTAATTCCAGGATCAATTACAGTTGTAAGTTGAGGACTACCTGTATATCTGTGCTCTCAAGAGAGAAGTTTGCCAGAGACATTTGGAGGAGATCAAGATCAATTCCTGAGCTTCACAACTCAGCCTGAATGATTCCTGTGGGTTGGAAAATGAAATTTCCTATAGATTGCACAAAGGTGACTTTTATGCTGAGTTTGCTGAAAGGAGGGTAGCCAAATGGGTGGCAACTATCACTGGCAGCCATGAGAGGTGAAATTATTTGATTCTCATTCAGTTGTGCAAAGGACTTGCTGATGAATTGAATAATGATTTGGTGAGAGAAGGCACTCCAAATAATTATGTTCCAATGTCACTTGGAAGAATGAAGACATGAAAGGAAAGACTAGGTGATCGGCTTTAAACCCTCTCTTTACCTATAGCCCCACTTCCCAGTGGTCTCTTCAAAATCCAGGAATGTCAGAGAACCCATACAAATTGGAGAAGTAAAGATATCTCTGTCCGCAGGACAGAAACACCCAAAAAAAGATTTCAACTTTTGCTTTTACTATAGAGCTGTCAGACATTTAATCAAGTCTTGCACAGCTAAATTCAAGCACCTGACTCAGCATCATAAAGGCTACACCTGTGAATTTACAGCCCACATAGCAAGAAAGTGCCCTACTTGCTTCTAGGTTATGGATTTGGGAAACTTCACAATTCCGCTCCCAGTAGTTTCACAGAAGAGGTCTAAGACAATTAAGAAGTGTTCAGGTAGCTGACAGCAGGCAAGTACATTTTATTATTCCTGCTACTCTTTGTTTAGACTCAGGCTGGAAGATACACTTCTCAGCTCTTATAGACTTGGGTACAACAGCCAATTTCATCAATGAAATCACAGTACAAGACTTTAGTTCATCCATTCAGACACTAGAAAAGGCCAGTGCTGGTGGAAACAATAGATAGGCATATCACCTGGAATTCTTGTCACTCTATGTCACTGCTTTCTTAAGGTTCCCACTGTGCTACTGATTGGCTACAATTATATAATCCAGATGTGCACTGGGAGCAAGGAATAATTCTTTTCTATCACCAAAATGTCAACAAAACTGACTGAAAGCTTTTCACTCTTCCCTCTCCCCTTATGCCCATTACACATGCTGATTCTCCTACCTTGCCAGAAAAAATTCTTGGACTTTGTGGTTATAGGGGAGTAGAAAGCAATTACATTTCTTCCCTATTAAACAGAACACTGTGCTATCAACTTGCAGCTACTAACATTCTGGTAGCTGGGATTTGTTTATAAAGAGGGCACATTTCATTCCTTATAACAGACATAACAGAAGGATGGAAGGTTGAGTCAACCTTGAGCCAGTGAGAATCAAACTGCTGGCAGTCTGCAGAATTAGCCTGTAATAATGCATTCTAACCACTGCGCCATCACAGTACCATGTTTGATGGTACTGAAAAGTTATTGTGTTTTTATTATGCATAGAATACATTCTATAATAAAAGAACAACTCATCTTGCTACTTAAAAAAAATCAGATAACTATTAGAGCCTTGGTAATGCAGTGGTTAAAATGCAGTATTGTAGCCTAATTCTGCCAACTGTCAGCAGTTTGATTCTCATTGACTCTAAGTTGACTCATCCTTCCATCCTTTTGAGGTTGGTAAAATGAGGATCCAGATTGTTGGGGATAATATGCTGACTCTGTAAACCACTTAAGGAGGGCTGTAAAGCACTGTGAAGTGGTATATAAGTCTAAGTGCTTTTGCTATTAAAGAATAAATTATTACATCTAAATTATTACATCAGTGATGCTGATAAATTTGGGACAACTTTCAGCCAAATATCCCCTTCCCCCTCTCATCCAAGGAATTCAATCTCCAGTTCTCTCTGTTGCCTCAATTAATATCTTCTTTTCTCAACAGCAGAAAGAAGGCACAAGCAAAAGTGATTCTGAATGTAATAGTCCTCTAGACTGCAATGTTCTGGATCTTCTAATTCAGCCTAAGAGGCTCTATTAGCAACAAGAGACAATATAGAATCTTCACTGACATATAATTCATTATTTCACTAATATGTAAACATGTATCTAATATGCATGCAAATCATTCTATTATGTTATTTTCATATTTATTTTGAGGCTAGTAATTACAATCCTCCTCCCAAAAAGAAGATTGCTCTCCATGGGACCTAGTGACAAGATGAAGATCTCCCCCCCACTCCCACCCCCCTGTTACTCTAATGACAAGATGAAAACAATAAGGCATGTAGCTGACAAGTTTTCACTCTTGGAACCTAGATGTATCTGTTGCTGCCAGTCTATTAGTTTATATATTTTACTAGACTTTAGGGCAGAGGGAATATATGAAATGGCAGCAGCAATGCTTAAGGTGAACATGGTCCCACAAGCTTCAAGTCTGCAAGTAACTCCTATCATTAGGAACAGATACATACATAAGATGGCTGTATGAGATGGCACAGAGTAACCTCAACTGGACCAACCAGATGTGAAACAGACACTCTGGTCTTCTTGATTATGCTTATTTTCTCAAGAATTAATACACATCAAAGAGAATTCAAAGACAGCACTAAGTGCTTTCCAGATGTTCTGAGCCTACAAATTACCAGCTTTCCAGCCAGCATGGCCCTACATTGCAGCCATGTACATTTCCTGTCTACTATTTCAAGAATTATTTTTTACAATCAAAGCAGATTGATTTGACTATAAATCTACTGTATGATGTCTTTAATGGGAAGGAGTACACACTGCAAGAAAGAATTGTGGTACCACAAAATAGACAAAGTAATAAAAAATGAAGACACTAGAGTGCTCTGGGAATTTAGAATTCAAATAGTCAAGCATCTGCACCCCAGATTTAACAATTATTGATAAGAAAGACAAAAAAAGTCTGGATAGTAGACTTTACAGTATCTGGAGGCAGCATAATAGAAGAGAAAGAACTGGAGAAAAATCACAAATACAAAGACCTGCAAATAGAAGCAGAATGACCATGACAAAAACAAAACAAAACAAAACACACAGACAGTACCAATAGTAATAAGTGTTTAGGTACAATCCACAAATATCTGGAGCACCACTTGAACACCATTGGCGCTGATAACCTCACCCAGTCACTTGCAAAAGGCAGTTTTACTTGGAACAGCTTATAGCTGCAATGATACCTTCAACACCTTCAAACAATAATATCCATCTATGATGGGTCCTTGGGAAAGACTTGATAGGTGGATAAAAATGCCAAATTTAGTCTAAACATCTGGCTGACTGTGCAACCAATCTTCATGAGGATGATGATGATGATGATGATGATGATGATGAAGTTGATCATGATCATGATCAACATCATTCCATGATAATTTTTGATGGTATTTAATAAAACAGTGCTTTGACAAGATTTAATTGCAAAAGGACACAATGCTTTGATCTGCATATATACCACGCCAAGACATTATGTCATGTTAGGTGCTTGGCAGGAACTTGATGCATATGAAGGCCAACAACAGCTAAAGAACTGTAACTTCACATTGTTGTGAACAAATAAAAATATCTTTGAAGAAGGTAATGGCAAATGACTCTGTACTGTTGTCAAGAAAACTATATGGATGTGTTTCTATATAGTAATCAGAATATGAATATGGCCAGAGGGACACTGCTTTTACTGACGACCATAGCTTTCTACAACCCTTAGTCTACCAGGGGCATCATTTTAAGCTTTTGCAGGAAGCTGCCATGTTCAACATCTGACCTTCAGTTCATCTGATCCAGGAGATGATAGCAGCTTTCCAAATCTTTAGACAGAGAAGTCTTGCCCAGCTTTCATTAACAAGATCCTTTTATCTAGAGATGTTATCAAAATGTAAAGCATGCATTCTATTATGAGATTTTCCCAACAAACATTTTCTTCAGGTTCTCTTTGGCTTGGATTAATGTATGGGAAAACAACAAATATGGAACAATATGTAATAACTGTTTAGTAAGAAATAAAAATACACACAAAATAAATAAAAGGAACTGTAGGAAATAAAACTACAAGCGGCATCTAAAATGCTCATGTGGGAAATGTCAATCCAAAAGCAACAGAAAGTGGCTTGCCAGCTTACCTGGCAACTGTGCCAAAAATCAGGCAGTTCTATTCCTGCTATTGTAGCAGTGTACTTGTGGGCTGTTACTTTGAGCTCTGAAAACTATATTAAAGCACTCTATCTACTGATGCCAAGATAGATAATTAAGGAGGAAGAGACAGGAGGGTGGGAAGCAGAAATATGCAGGTTTTAATTTTTAAACATTGGTAGGAAGTCTTACTCTTCTGTTTTTCACGCGATGCCTTTTGCATTGTTATTCAGATAATCCCCAAATTTCTAAATGTGAACACCCCACCCTAAAGAAAATTTTTCATACAGGGCTTTCAGATTCCCTGAAAAGAAGAAAAACAAGATTTTTCCCACCTCCAAACGAAAAAAAATTCCTATCCAAAATTTGGCACAACAGTTGATTGAATGCCACTGTCTTGGACATGGGGGAAGGCATCCAGCTACTTAAAGAAAAAACCTTAGAAACTGTTCCCTGAAGGAAAGGAAACACATGTAGAAAAGCTAAAAGAATGTGAAGGAATGTATGATACTGGAAATATAAAAGGAATGTGACATCTATTTCCTAAATGCAGATGATATATTGTTGCACATGATACATTAATATTCTCCCTGCTCTGTGAGACCTTAAGGCAGCATACATGAGATTTCCTCTTATTTTAGCCTCTCCACAACAGTCTAATGAAGTAGATTGATTTGAAAACCAGAAACTTCCACTGTTGAGTGAGGAAGTGAACCAGGATTTCCCCAGTCCAATATCTTTCAGCAATGCACAAAGTAGTGTCAGGCAGAGAAATTCTTGCTTTTTTCCTGAAGTTCTCATTGATTTTACATTAAAAATCCAGAAAAGATAATATTGCAATTCTTATAGATGAATGATGGTCTTCTTTCATTTCATTTAGAGATAAGATAATAGGCAGATCAAAACAAAAAAACACCACCACCAAGATAGCAGCATTGACTGTGTATTTACCTCGTGTCTTTTGCACATACAAATTATATATACTGTAATCAAGAGCCTCTGCATTTTTATGCTATGTTACTTACATGACTACAGATACATCAGTAAAAGTTCTGTATACCATCAGAGACCAATCACCACCTCTGTTTGGACTTCCTGTAAGATGTGAAAATAAAACACTGTTCACATGCCCAGGAAAACTCCTCAAGGGCAGCATTAACATAAATCATTGATTTATCCATTGCTTAAGTAATTATAGACATACATGATTCCATCTTCTCAAAAATGGCAGCAATAGACATTCCAAGCCAACTGATCCTTTTACAATTCTACACCAAGGAATATAAATTTTCTGATGTAATGTCCTAATTGGAAGTGCAGATCATCTCTTAACTGCCACTCTGTGGTTATTGCTGGGAAACTGTAATCCCCCAGTTCAGCAGAGTGTAAAGCAATAAACACACAATTGTTGAGGCCCAAGTGCAGGCATCTTGTAAAACTCAAGATATTTTCCCATCCAAAATTACTGCAAGATACACATTTACTCACTGTGAATGCCAACAATATATTTCTATTTTCTGGCCATAGACATAGACTTTCTGTGATCTCAGAGGGAATTATTTTCAAATGATATGCCTAGAACTGGCTACTTAAATATTAGATTCCACTCTGTTTCAGGTGACTTCCACATGTTTTCTAGCTTTAACTTTCAATATTCCTCTGAAATAGAATAGAATAGAATAGAATAGAATAGAATAGAATAGAATAGAATAGAGAGTTGGAAGGGACCTTGGAGGTCTTCTAGTCCAGCTCCCTGCTCAAGCAGGAGAACCTAAACCAGACATGTGAAACTTGTGAAGTCACGTAACGTCGTGCGATGTATCAGAGCTTTTTCCCCATTGCCTGCAATGAGGTGGGTGCAGTTTCCTCATGACGCGTCTGGCCCGCGAGCCGGCAGTTTGACACCCCTGACCTATACCATCTCAGACAAGTGATTGTCTAGTCTCTTTTTAAAAATCTCCAGTGATGGAGCACCCATAATTTCTGGGAACAAGCTATTCCACTGTTAAGTTTCCTCTGTGTCAAGAAGTTTCTCCTTAATTCCAGGTTGCTTCTCTCTTTGTTCAGTTTACAACCATTGTTTCTTGTCCTGCCCTCTGATGCTTTGGAGAATAACGTGACACCGCCCCCCTCTTCTTTGTGGCAGCCCCTCAAATACTGGAATACTGCTATCATGTCTCCCCTATTTCTTCTTTTCTTTAGACTAGCCAAACCCATGTTCTGCAGCCATTCTTCGTATATTTTATTCTCCAGGCCTTTGATCATCTTAGTTGCTATTCTCTGCATTTTTTCCAAACTCTCAACATCTTTTTTGTGATATGGTGACCAAAATTGACTGCAGTATTCCAGGTGTGGTCTTACTAAAGTTTTATAAAGTGGCACTAATACCTCATTGATTCTATGCCTCTGTTTATACGACCCAGGATTATATTAGCTTTTTTGGCAGCTGCTGCACCCTGCTGGCTCATGGTTAAGTGATCTTCCAATAGGACTCCAAGATCCCTCTCACAGTTACAGTTTTTAAGCCAGGTCTGTACTTGTACTTTTGATTTTTCATGCCTAAATGTAAAACTTTACTTTTCTCCACACTGAAACTCATTTTGTTGGATAGGGCCCATTGTTCAAGATATTGAAGAGTACTGTGCCTAAGATGGAACCTTATGGTACCCTACAGTTTCCTTGACTTTTTTCTTGTTGTTAATATGTTGGAAGGAATCTTGATTTCTATTGCAAGTGTTTGTTCATTCTGAGCCTTTACTTTCCTGACTTCATCTTTGCATGTTCTGGCTGTCTGCTGATAATTGGCCTTAGTTATATGCCCCTCTTTCTATTTTTTGTATTTGTCCTTTTTGTCTTTCACTTTGTCAGAGAGATCTTTGTGTAGCCATGCTGGTTTCTTCTTGAATTTCTTGTTTTTCTTTTTCAGTGATATTGTGCTGGTTTGGGCTTTTATGATCGTATTTTTCAGAGTTTCCCACACTTCTTGGGTTGTTTTTCTCTTTAGGATTTTCATCTATGGCAGTGATGACAAACCTTTTAGAGACTGAGTGCCCAAATTGCAACCCAAAACCCACTTATGCATTGTCGAGTGCCGGGTGGGTGTGGCCCATTGGCTGGGTGTGGCCAATTGGGTGGGCATGGTTGCAGTGGTAACGGCAGACTGGGTGGGACTAAAAAGTTCAATCAATCAATTCCAACTTTGCAAGATCTTTTTTTCCCGACAAGAAGTTGAAATTGACTGATTGAACCTTTTTTTTTTTTTTTTTTTGCACAAGGCGGCGGAGGCCTAAAGTGAAAAGGTTTTATAAAATCCAACTGAAGGCCTAGGACTGGAGCAACAGTGCATGTGCCCACAGAGAGGACTCTGAGTGCCGCCTCTGGCACCTGTGCCATAGGTTCACCACCACTGATTTATGGGATCTCAGGTTCTCTCTGAGTTTGTTAAAGCTAGCTCTTTTGAAGTTTAAGACACTGGCTGGATTGTTTACTATTGTTAACGTTTGCATTATATTAAATTCCAGTATGACATGGTCACTTTCGCCCAAGATTCTGGCAACTTCAACTCTCTCTATCATTTCTTTTCTATTAGTTAGAATTAAGTCCAGTATGGCTTTACGTCTAGTTCCCTCCTCCACCTTTTAGATGACAAAGTTGTTGGCTAGATTGGTTAGGAATCTGTTTGATATCCCACTCGCTGCAGAGTTTGTCTCCAAGTTGATATCTGGATAGTTGAAGTCTTCCATTACTACTGTGGTATGTTTCCTATATACATTTGTTAACTGGTTGCCAAAGAGTTCATCTATTTCTTCTGATTGGTTGGGAGGCCTATAATATACACCTATGATAATGTCACATTTTTCTCTTTTATATTGACCCTTAAATATTCTGGATAGATTTTATCTTGGATCATATGCATTTCTGTAGATATGTAGCATTGTCTTACATATAATGCAACTCCCCCTCTCTTTTTGTAGACCTGTTTCTTTTGAACAATTTGTATCCATCCATCAATCCATTTCGTTCATGGGTTTCGTCCCACCAGGTTTTTGTAATGCCAACTATGTCATACCATCCCTCGTGTACTATTGCTTCTACAGTAGTTCACCCTGTTTGATTACACTGCCTGGAAGTTTCTGGAAATTACAGAATTATCCAGCCTCCCCTCCACCACAACTTACCTTCCATCTGGACACATCTAGTGAAGGAGAGTCTAGCTACCCGCTGGGAAATTTGTTCAACAGTTGAGCTGCTCGTACAGTTAGAAATTATTCCCTCACTGTTCAGTTGGAATCTATCATCTTGTAACTTAAATCCATTCTCTGTGCTAATGATAATAGAGAACAAGCCTTGACCTTTTGCTTTGTGACATTCTTTCAGGCATTTGAAGAGTGCTGTCTTATTCCCATACAGCTTTTTCTTCTCAGGGCTGATCATGCTCAACTATTTAATCTTTTATAGTGGCATTTACTTTCTGGTCACCTGATCATCTCCCCGTTGTCTCCTTCCCCCCCCCCCCCCGAATTTGTTCTATTTTGTTTGAACCCTTGTTGTCCAGAACTAGTTTCAGAATTCTAGATAGGTTTTACAAGGCAGAATAAGATATAATCACCTGTGCTTTGAAAAGTGTGCTTCAGTTAATGCAGCAATATATTTGTATTTTTTTCATTTCATTGTCACTAAGACAGGTATGCACCATCCTATGCCTATACATTCCATTTCAATTGCCTACATGAAGAACTTTGCAGTCAGCTTTTCTTATGACATATGTTTAGTCTCATAACATTTGTTCTTGGTTAACATATTAACTTCTCATCATTGCCACATTATTTTCAAGTCCTAACTGTAAATAGTGGTTCCCAAACCAATCCCACACCAATCAAGATTCAGGAGACTATTTATATAAAAAGCCAGCTACAAACTGCATCGTTATCAGTGCAATAGCCTGATTGCACACCAGATTATAGGAAGACAGTTAGAAATAAATTGTTTGCACTCTGATTACACTGGAATAATACAGAAAATAGTTCCATCACTGAAATTTCTGTAATCCTGTCCCTTTCCTTTCAACAAATCTTGCTAAAGAGAATTCTGTGAGAAATGCATTTGGAGAAGAATATATTTAATCTATGTATTAGCAATCTCAATCACCAAAGCAAATCTACATAATTGCGACTTCCAGTTGTAGTTGCTGCCAAAGAACATGCCATTAGCAGATCAACTTTTTTGTGATCTAATATAGAATCTTCCCAGGTACATTGATGGGTTTGTGGCTCTCCAAATCTCCAAAAAGTTAATGTCACCCTTTGAAATTATGAACCACATATGTCCTCCTCCAATTACCTAATACTTCAATTCCCCACATTTTCTAAAAGATAATATTGAAAACTTCAAAGAAAGCAATAATTATTTCCTTCAGTAACCTAGGATTTAACTCATCGGACTGTAAACTTTTAAAGAAATTTGATATTCCTTGATCATGCTCCTATCAGATTCAAGATTCATTTTTGCCTCACCATCTCATAAATAAATAACATGAGTAGAGTTCAAAGAGATTATTGTTTGCAATCAATATTTTTATTCTATAATATTTCTGTCACATGCTGTGGTATCTCTTGCATTTAATCTGTAGCATTCTGAAGAGCAGGAAAACCAATGTACACCTTTTTTTAAATAAGTATGCTGTTTTATCGATTTGAAATAATAATGTTTTAATTAAACCTTATCTATATCATTCTCCCAGATCTTCAGCAACTTATTCTAATAAATATACTTTTTATCCATTTCTCTTTACTAGATCTCATTCCTCCAACCATTGTTTTAGTGTTTTGGGATCAATGGTTCTGCTTATGTCAGTTCCGCCTGAATACATTGTACAATGTTTGGCATTCAAGTTCCCTATGCTTTTGCTCATTTCTTTGGCTCCCATTGATTAAAAGTTCTGAAGTTTACCTATAGTCTTCCAGATGTTTGTGTATTGCAACTTCCAAAATTCATCTCTATTAGCTATGATGACTGGAACTAATAGGTGTTGTGGTTCAGCAAAATCTATAGTAAATTAGATCTAGTCATGTCTGTCATGAGAAAAACTCACCTTATATGAAGATAATACATTATTAGTTGACTTAGATCAGCTGAAGAGCCTCCATGTCTTAGTTTATGCTACCTGATAACAAGACACCTGTTGTACTGATTTAGAATGGCTTTAATAGAAAAGGTCTACCATACATATCAGATATTTATATTTTCTCTTCAGTTCATGGGTGGTGTTAATTTCATTATAATTCATCTCACTTTTCTCTATCCCCACCCACTAGCAACATTTCTGTGCAGCAATATTTTGCAAAATATATGTAAAACCTGTGTATATATAATAACACAGAAAAATTGGTAAGCCACAGAGTTCAAAGGCTTAAGAAAATTTTTCCCTGAGGTGCTTAAAAGAATTTTTTTTCTTCATTATTACTGGTGTGATTTACACTCTTTGAAAGTAGGGTGTATTATTAGACACAAAACATTGGTTATTTTCCAGAAATTTGGTGTCAACTATTTAGTTCACATCCTCACCATAATGTGGTATTGTTTGTATTTTGACTGCTGTTTTGACTTAAACAGAATCATTCCCCATTTAATGGCCAACAAATGTTGAATTTGGAGATCGAATTACATACATTGGAGAAACACACAGCACACAAATAAATACAGTGTGCTGCTGTTTAAGTACTGCTGGTACAATCTGTTGCCAATTCTTGGAAACATTAAATCCTGCTACTTACTCTACTAAATAATAACATAGACAAGGAAGGCGAGGGAGGAGGGAGGGTGATGTAACAATTGGAATCAATAGAAATCAAGCATCTAGTTACCAATTTGTGCTGGAAAGTTGCCAGAGTATATTTTAGGGTTCTCCCCTACCAACCCTCAACAACTGTTAAAATTGGCAGATCTTTAAAAAGAAAAGAGAAAGTCTAATGTTGCATATTATAATAAATGCCAGTCAGGTAATTTTACAGACTTCAGTTCCTGTCTTAATAATCATTGATGATTATTTTTTAAATAAATGTCAGGCTAATTTTTCATGATAAACACCTACTTTAATTGGGGAAAAAATTTCACAGAACTGAGAACTTTTCCAGCCTTAGATGTTACCTGCCTTTGGCACCCAGTGGATCTCTGAGTCTGTTTACCTTGGAAGCCTTTAGAGTGGTCACATAGCTAAGATACACAAATATCTCTACTAAATAGCAACACGGGCATTTGAAAGGCAAATGCATCAAGTCAAGCATCTAGTATATACTACTAGAAATCTAATTGTTATGACCTTTAACTGGGCAAAATGGTGCATCACAGGGCAAAAGTTTTTAAACTAAAGGGACTAACTTATGGAATGTGTCCAAACTCCAGTAACCATGACACTCAAGGGAATGAAATTTTAGAAAGTTACGGCTGCTGATGTGCTGCTGGGCTGCTGCTGCTGCAGTCACATGTTAACTTTTTTTCTCTTTTGCTTATTGGTGTGTTGGGGGAAAGGGAAACAACCCTGGAAGTATTGTATTGGAGAAAGTTAGCATGTATAAAAAAGAAGGACTTTGCTATGCAGCAACTGATTGAAGAAAGAGTTAAGGCTAATGTCACATACAAAGCATCAAGTTCCTAATCAATTTTCTAAAGAAAGAATACAACATTTTTCTCTTGGTCTACTTGACTCAGAAATTCCAATGTTATTCCTCCCTGAATTGTTTCTGCTTGACAATATGGTTGTCTTCGACTTACAACCACAATGGAGCCCTAAATTTCTGTGGCTAAGTGAGACATTTATTAAGTTAGTTTTGCCCATTTTACGATCTTTCTTGCCACAGTTGTTTAGTGAATCACATTAGCTGATAAGTTAGTAATCCAGTTGTTAAATGAATCTGGTTTCCCCATTAACTTTGCTTGTCTGAAGGTCACAAAAGATGACCACATGACCTTTGGACACAGCAAGGTCATGAACCAGTTGCCAAGCATCTGAATTTTGATCACAAGACTATGGGGATGATGCAAAAGTCGTAACTGTGAAAAATGGTCATTTATTTATTTATTTATTTATTTATTTATTTATTTATGAAACTTATATACCGCTTTAAGTGCAAGCACTCTCTAAGCGGTGTACACCAGTAAGCAATGTATATATATATTTACATTGCCCCCAACAATCTGGGTCCTCATTTTACCTACCCCGGAAGGATAGAAGGCTGAGTCAACCTTGAGCCGGTGAGATTTGAACCGCTGATCTGCTGAACACAGTCAGCTAAAGTGGCCTGCAGTACTGCACTCTAACTGCTACGCCACCTCGGCTCTTCATAAATCACTTTTTTCAGTGCCATTGTAACTTTGAATGGTCACTGAATGAACTGTTGTAAGTCGAGGTCTACCTGTACTGCAGAATCTTTGACTCTACTCTCTGATTATTCCAGCTTTGTTTCCTGCCTTCTCTAAAGCTTCTTCTGCCTTCATCCTGTTTGCTAAAGTTATACACTGTTAGGGCTTCTCCATATTTCTTATCTGATTCAGATATCAAGTATCCCCATAGATCATCATACAACAGTTTAATGGCATATAGCTCCTGCTAATGCTGATTAATTAAATCCAATTAATGCAATTAATTTATGTACTGCATTTATAGCTTCCCACAATCTCACAATTTTGGTGGCTCACACAATATAAAAATATAAAAACATCCATGGAATGATTCAAATAACAGTTAAGTATCTAAATCATAAAATCACTAAACCAATACATCATACACATCCTAAAAAACAATTACTCACCATATATTAATTTAGTAGCAAGGTTTACCATTGCTTTAGTGATTACATTCGATCCTATCATATATTGTGCACTTTCCTTTACACTTTCTCCATCTCTGAAAATAAAGAAATCCCAAATGCATTATATGAGGGAAAAATATTACATATTAAGCAAATTTGCATTATCATAATTGCATTTATTAATAGAAACATACTATAAAAATAATTGCATATTTTCTTATGTTTTTTAAAGAATTTCAAACACATATGGAAATAGGACAAATGAAATTGAAGGCTATAATAATTAGAAAGTTTGATAATAGATCTTCCCTCTGTCCTATATCCAGTCAAAGTATCTATTGCCTGGGTCATTCAGTAATAATGTGAGCTTTTTTTTTAATGCTCCTGTTGTTAAAACATTTAACATCAAACTGAGTAACCTAGTTAATCTTGAAGTGTCTCATATCCAATGAATGATTTATAACAAAAGAGTAGTATACTTTATTAAAAGGTTTTCATGCTCTAGAGGCTGTCATGGTCAAGCATATAAGAGATGTCACTCAAACAACAGAAGAAATACATTATTTGGATGACATCTTTTTTTTTTTATTAAGAAAATTTATATGGCTGTCCAATTCACTTTTGGTGATTCCAGGCAGCTTACAAGGACAAAATCGCTATATAAAAAACAATAACTTCTCCAGACCGCTGGTGATAATAATCAAATGAGCCACTTCATGGGTTCCATATCACTCTGGAGTCTCTATGCCTATTGGCAGAACTATGTCCTCAGGGCCTTGAGAAAGAGTATCAAAGTGGGAGCCAATCTTATCTCTGAAGTGATGATTTTCACAGGGAGGAAGCCACCACAGAGAAGGCCCTTCTTCTTTGTCCCACTAGATAAACCTCCTTAAGAGAGGGGATCTATAGCATTCCCTGCCTCCCAACTCTTGTGGGTTGAAGATGGTCCTTTAAATAAACTGGCCCTAAGCCAGTGATGACGAACCTTTTAGCGACTGAGTGCCCAAACTGCAACCCAAACTCACTTATATATTGCCAGGTGCTGGGTGGGCATGGCCCTCAGGGTGGGCGTGGCTACAGTGGTCATGGCAGACTGCATGGGCATGGCCAGGGTGGGCATGGCCAGCTCAATGTTGCTCCTGGAGAGGGATGCCTATGGGGGCCGGGCAGGGTTGGGGGAGATCCAGGGGGTCTCTGGTGGGTGGGACAGTGGGCAGGAGGGTATCTTCCTCAGCTGATGGCTTGGGGGGAAGGGGACAGCTACACACCTCCCAAATGATGCTGTCTCATGAAAGCAAGATGAAAACTCCCAAAAGCGACAAAGAAAAAAAGTTAAAACAGAAGAGTGTCTCGCGATGGTTTTCTTCCCCACTTCCTTCTAGCTGCAGTTTAAATATGTAAAGACCACAAAAGAAAAAACTTGGCTTTCTCTCATTTTAATTCAGAAGGCAGGAATGGGAGGATTTGGGGAGGTTGTTTGTTTCAAAGGAAGGGAAAGAGAGGGGCTGGGGGAGCACGGCAGGCGAATGGCGGTGGCACAAGGCTTCTGGCTATGCAGGGGGGCATTGGGGGTATGTTCTCTTTAAAAGAGCAAAACGAGGCAAAAAATAAAAATTCCCCACTTACTCCACCTCCCAAAAACACAATAACAGAGCTTTCAATGATACAAACGGTCCTTGGAGGCCATCTGGGTGGGCTCACTGTCCCTCTGACTCTCCCCTCAGACACTTGCCAGAGCCTCTTAATCGCAGAACATTGGGCAGGGGCCCCCCTGTTGAGTCAGGGATGCCAGCTCAGCAGCACCAAGGCAGATTGGCACAGTCTTCTCACCTCATGTCATGTGTGTGTGTGTGTGTGTGTGTGTGTGTGTGTGTGTCTTCCAACTCAGCCTTGGCCTGCAGAGCGGGTGGCATCCCCTAAGACCACCCCTCCTCGGGTCGCCAGCATCCTGCTCTCCCCCTCCCTGGACTGGGAGGGGAACCAGATACTCCACTTCAAAATTATCCAGTATAGCAGGGTCCAGTGGTGGCTTCTTGAGGAGGAAATGAGCCAAAGCCTTCTTAAGAGGCAAAGCAACAACCCATTCTCTGAAGGAGGCATATTAATGCCAGTTTTTTTCTTGTTTTTATTTATTTACTGAATTTATATAGCTTCCCATCTTACTCAAGTAGTTCTAGGTGGCATACAACAAAGCTGTTTTCAGCTGATATATATTAAACATTGTCTTTAACTTTTGCATTTCTAAAGAAATATTCTGAATCTTGAAAGACCATAACTCCCAAACAACCAAATTCCATTGTGAGGAAGTGATTCTGGGAAGTTTAATTCAGCAGTACTTTGAAAACCAGGTTTTCCCATGTCTCAGATGCCTTTCTATCACTTCGATCTGGGTTTCACTGGACTCATACATTCATAAAAAAATAAAATCTTGGCATTGGTTAAATCGGAAATGCACACACTGTCTATGCATTAAAGAAACCAAAATCTTATCTTCTTTCTGTTTTCCCCAAATAACATAGGTTTATTTCCAGAGCATCCTTTCCCAATTTTACACTACACCTCAACTGCAAGAGCAACACAATTTTCCACAGAAGGGATCATGTTAGACTGGCTTTCTAAGTATCTGTATGCAATTTATAAAAATAGAAAGGTACTAATTATCTTTACTCAGTATTTTAGATCTTTGTTGGCAATGCCAGTGTGTTAACTGTATTTTTTTTCTCAATACTCTTCTTCATCATAAGCTTCAGAGTCATATTCATGTGGATGTATTGGTTAAAATAGGGAAGTGGTTTTTCATTTCTTTTTTTTATTTCTTGTTTCTTACAGCTGTATTTACTGATGGTCTTCCATCCAAGTATTAACCAGATTTAGTCCTGCTTAGCTTCTAAATAAAATGAGTCAGATCTACTACTACCTGCTGAGGCTTCCTTCTTATTACACTCTGTCATGCCTCTCAAATGTCTGGCACAGAATTAGTTTTCTTATAGAACCTTTCATGTTCATTTCCCCTTCTTCCTCACAGAATAAAACTGGGGTTTCATTTAAAGAGGAATATTATGGGGTTCCCCTTTATGGATTACTGCCTTGTCATGGCGAAGGGGCTTGTGTAACTCAGTGAAGCTATAAGCTATGTCGTGGAGGGCTACCCAAGACGGACAGGTCATAGCAGAGTGTTCTGACAAAATGTGATCCACTGGAGAAGGAAATGGCAAACCACTCCAGTATCTTTGCCATGAAAACCCCATGGACAGTACTAAAAAGATATGACACTGGAAGATGAGCCCCTCAGGTCGGAAGGTGTCCAATATGCTACTGGGGAAGAGCAGAGGGCTAGTACTAGTAGCGCCAGAAAGAATGAAGCGACTGGGCCAAAGCCGAAAGGACGCTCAGCTGTGGATATATCTGGTGGTGAAAGGAAAGTCCGATGCTGTAAAGATTTTTTCTCCATAGGAACCTGGAATGTAAGATCCATGAATCAAGGCAAGCTAGACGTAGTCAAAAAAGAGATGACAAGACTGAACATCGACATCTTAGGAATCAGGGAACTAAAATGGACAGGAATGGGTGAATTTAACTCAGATGTCCATCAGGTATACTACTATGGGCAAGAATCCTTCAGAAGAAATGGAGTAGCCTTCATAGTCAATAAAAGAATAGGAAAAGCAATACTGGGATACAACCCCCAAAATGACAGAATGATCTCAATTCGAATCCAAGGCAAACCATTCAATATCACAATAGTCCAAATCTATGCCCCAACCACTGGTGCTGAAGAGGATAAAATTGACCAGTTCTATGAAGCGCTACAGCACCTTATAGAATTAACACCCAAAAATGATGTCCTTATCATCATGGGGGATTGGAATGGTAAGGTAGGAAGCCAAAAGATAACCGGAATAACAGGCAAGTTTGGCCTTAGAGTACAAAATGAAGCAGGGCACAGGCTGATAGAATTTTGTCAAGAGAATACGATGGTCATAACAAACACTCTTTTCCAACAACCCAAGAGATGGCTCTACACATGAACATCACCAGACGGTCAACATAGAAATCAGATTGACTATGTGCTCTGCAGCCAAAGATGGAGAAGCTGTATACAGTCAGTAAAAACAAGACCAGGAGCTGACTGTGGCTCAGATCATGAGCTTCTCGTTGCAAAATTTAGGCTTAAATTGAAAAAAGTAGGGAAAAGCACTAGGCCACTCAGGTATGAACTAAATCATATTCCTGATGAATATACAGTAGAGGTGACAAATAGATTTAAGGAGTTAGATCTGATAGACAGAGTGCCTGAAGAACTATGGATGGAAGTTCGCAACATTGTACAAGAGGTAGCAACTAAAACCATCCCAAAGAAAAAGAAATGCAAGAAAGCAAAATGGCTGTCTGAGGAAGCTTTGCAAATAGCTGAGGAAAGAAGGGAAGCAAAAGGCAAAGGAGAAAGAGAAAGATACACCCAATTGAATGCAGAATTCCAGAGAGTAGCTAGAAGAGATAAGAATGCCTTCTTAAATGAACAGTGCAAAGAAATAGAAGAAAACAACAGAATAGGGAGGACCAGAGATCTCTTCAAGAAAATTGGAGATATGAAGGGAATGTTTCATGCAAAGATGGGCATGATAAAGGACCAAAATGGCAGAGACCTAACAGAGGCAGAAGAGATTAAGAAGAGATGGCAAAACTACACAGAAGAACTATACAAGAATGAGCTTAACATCCCAGATAACCACAATGAGATGGTCACTGACCTCAAACCAGACATCCTAGAATGTGAAGTGAAATGGGCCTTAGAAAATCTGAGCAACAACAAAGCTAGTGGAGGTGACAGTATTCCAGCTGAGCTATTCAAAATCTTAAAAGACGATGCAGTAAAAGTGCTACACTCAATTTGCCAGCAAATTTGGAAAACTCAACAGTGGCCACAGGATTGGAAAAGGTCAGTGTACATTCCAATTCCAAAGAAAGGCAATGCCAAAGAATGTTCAAACTATCGCACCATTGCACTCATTTCACATGCTAGTAAAGTTATGCTTAAAATCCTACAAGCTAGACTCCAGCAGTATGTGGATCGAGAACTACCAGAAGTACAGGCAGGATTTCGAAGAGGCAGAGGAACTAGAGATCAAATTGCCAACATACGCTGGATCATGGAGAAAGCTAGGGAGTTCCAGAAAAACATCTACTTCTGCTTCATTGACTATGCTAAAGCCTTTGATTGTGTGGATCACAACAAATTGTGGCAAGTTCTTAAAGAGATGGGAATACCAGACTATCTTATTTGTCTCTTGAGAAACCTATATGCGGGTCAAGAAGCAACAGTGAGAACTGGACACGGAACCACTGATTGGTTCAAAATTGGAAAAGGAGTCCGGCAAGGTTGTATACTGTTGCCCTGCCTATTTAACTTATATGCAGAGCACATCATGAGAAAGGCAGGGCTAGATGAATCAAAAGTTGGAATTAAGATTGCCGGGAGAAATATCAACAACCTAAGATATGCAGATGATACCACTCTAATGGCAGAAAGTGAAGAGGAACTAAAGAGCCTCTTGATGCGGGTGAAGAAGGAGAGTGCAAAAGTTGGCTTGAAACTCAACATTAAGAAAACCAAAATCATGGCATCCGGCCCTCTCAATTCCTGGCAAATAGATGGGGAAGAAATGGAGGTAGTGACAGATTTTATTTTTCTGGGCTCCAAGATCACCTCAGATGGGGACTGCAGCCAAGAAATTAAAAGACGCTTGCTCCTGGGGAGGAAAGCTATGGCAAATCTAGACAGCATACTAAAAAGCAGAGACATCACCCTGCCAACAAAAGTGCGTATAGTCCAGGCCATGGTTTTCCCAGTTGCAATGTATGGCTGTGAAAGTTGGACCATAAGAAAGGCTGAGCGCCAAAGAATTGAGGCCTTTGAACTATGGTGCTGGAGAAGACTCCTGCGAGTCCCTTGGACTGCAAGGCGTTCAAACCGGTCAGTCCTAGAAGAGATCAACCCCGACTGCTCTTTAGAAGGCCAGATCCTGAAGTTGAAACTCAAATACTTTGGCCACCTAATGAGAAGGAAGGACTCACTGGAGAAGGGCCTAATGCTGGGAAAGATTGAGGGCAATAGAAGAAGGGACGACAGAGAATGAGATGGCTGGATGGAGTCACTGAAGCAGTAGGTGTGAACTTAAATGGACTCCAGAAGATGTTAGAGGACAGGAAGATCTGGAGGAACGTTGTCCATGGGGTCGCGATGGGTTGGACACGACTTCACAATTAACAATAACAGCAGTTATGGGGTTCCCACATAGTTTGCCATAATTGAAAAAGCAAGTTTAATTACAGTTTGTTCAATAAGCCACAACTGGCAGTATTCACATGTTGTAAAGGAAAACCATATTATGGCTTAGTGGTGCATGAACCCAGCTGATGTCTGAAAATCACTGCTCTGTTCGTGGACTGTTCCAGTTAGGCCATGGTTGGGGATAGGAAACTCCCTGTTATTTTCTATCACTAGGGATGATTTGCATATATGCTTAAATCAGCATTCAGTGGCACAAGATAACTCCAACTCACTGTAAGTGTAAGAAGCTTCTGCAGTGGGCCCCACTTGTTCAGATATATAACTTCAGTGTTTACACATAAGCAGATGATATTGCTGCTGAATCTATAGCACTGTATGCAGTGCAACAGTTCTATAAAGTGTTGCAGCAGCATGCTTATCTCTCAGTATGTGTATATATTCCCTTTACTCCAGCTGCCAACAGCCTAAATTACTCAGCTAGTTCTGGCAGCTGGACCAAGTTGTTATTTTTTTTTTTAGATAGAAATGGAGGTGTTGCCAAAGAACTAATAATATTTAAAATGAGGGTTGAGCAACAAGGCAGTTCTTGTAACAATTAACTCACTTGCAGTCCGCAAGGAGAGTTGCACTCATTTGCGAAAGAATATTAAAATGATCTGCTTTATAATCAATGATTCCATGCAACACATTGCAAATCACCCCAAACAGCTTCCCTTTCTTTTTTTTCCTGCCAAATATCCTGAGCTGAGACATATGAGCCAAAGCAATTGGCCACTGCTTAATAGCATAGCAAATGTATTCACATGGTTATCTTTCCATAAATCCAAGTAGATCAAATGAATAAATAGAACTTTGGGGGATCAGAGAACCCATCTCCTTTCCTGGAGAGAAAGCTCATTTTCACATCAAAATCACAATGAGCAACTTGGCAGCAGCAACTCATGGAGATGATATCTGTGAGCTTCCCAAATTAAATATCTATCTTATATTTAATAAAGAAGTCTCAATCTACAATTTAAAGTTGTTTATAACTTTCATTGTTTCAAAAGTAGTTAAAATGTTTTAAATAAGATGGCCCATTGCTGATTCAAGGGAAGAAGGGAAGGAGGGAGGGAGGGAGGGAAGGAGTAAGATTTCTGGTTTCCTTCCAGCTTTCCACAGGAAAACTCAAAGGGGAAGCCAGCAAGAAGTCAATAGTTGTTCCTGTTCTCATTGCTTTTTTGTCTACCCATGGTCCTTCTGTTTCTCTGTTTAAGCATGGAAGTATCTCTGAAACGATGACCCAATGGAGCAAGGGTTGTCTAGTAACCAACAAAAATATAATAAAATCTGCTCCATCTTTTAGAGTCAATGCTAAACTATATAATAAGGAACTTATATTTTTACTTCTGGCGGCTAAATTAATAATTGTTCAACAGTGGAATTTTCTAGATAATTTAACAATTAAAAGATGGCATACTAAAGTATAATCATTACTCTTCTTGTAAAAGATAAAATTTGAATATTAAGTTCATAGAAAGATGAATGGCATTTTACCAGAACTAGAGATATTATTTATATTATATGAATAAGAATATAGTGGGTATATTGAGCTGTAATTGATGCTTAAATATTACTTTTTGTTCATTTCTGTAGTTTAGGTATTCTATCATTGTCTTCATACTGTTCTAATTGGCTTAGTAGGTGTTTTAGAAGCACTAATCCATATTACATCATGGACATTAGATTTCCATTCCCTTTGTCAGATATGAGAATGGGGAGGGGAATGTATATTTTCCAGGCAGTAGGTTTATTACTACCAGTGTCAATGTGAATCTGGTAATCACACTTTTTATTGTGCCCAAAGGGTAAAATATTTATAGTGAAAATATAATTTGGGGCAAAGTATTAAGTTAAGTAAAAGTTGTTTTATTCAATATGTGATGAACAGTATCCATATTAAAAACCAAGGGAAAAAGCGTTCAGATATGAAAACATGCTTAAAACAAATGCATCTGTTCATTCTTCATAAATGTTTTAAGGAATGCAGGCAAACACATATTGAAATCCATATTTGCCGCATGCAACTAAAAACTAATAGAATTTATTTAATCTGGAGGGAGACGGGATTACAAATTTAACTTCTAATCACCATCAAAATATAGTTTTTCTTCAGAAATCACCATATTGGTTATTGTCAGTTATGTTACAATAAAGTTATAGCTCTTCTCTTGGTAAATGAATAATGATACTAGGTACACAATGATTCAGCAAATAAATATTTCTTCCAAGTATGAGAGACATTATGAAACTTCCATAATAAGATTATATTTAGTAGAATGAGCCGGCACAATAATTCACCAATAAAATTTGAATTCTAAATAGATTCATTAAGAAATCTCATTCTATCCTTTTGTGCATCTCTCTACATGTTATGTGGTGATCAGATTCAAAATGATTTTCTTTCATTCTTCATAGTCCAACTATGTCCATAGCTTTGTTTTACACCAACCTGAATTCAACCCTAGAGCCATTCATTTCTTTTGCATGCTTTGTTTTGAAATCAGTATCTGTGAATTCAGTTGCAAGGCTGGAGAATTTTGGAAGTTGAAGTCTACACATCTTAAAGTTGCTGAGATTATCAAACACCAACATAGTGGGTGGATACCTCATGGGGTGGTTTCAGTTCAGCTCTGAGAATCATATACACTCTTCTGGGCTTTGAAGACCACTCCCATGATTCTTTTCCTAATCTATGTTACTTTTTATACAGCTAACTTTTCTAGACCTGGAGTCCTCTGTATGCTCAAGGAATTCTGTATTATCTTTCATATCTGAAGATAAAATATAATTCTTTGATATAATTCCCATTGCTTCATATTTTTCTTAAATGATAGTTTACAAAGTATTTATTTATTTAAAACATATAGCCTCCATCTTAAATCAGGTTTATAACTAATAAAATAGCATAAAACAATATAAAACAGTATAAAACCAGTAAAAGTAAAAGTAAAAAAAAAAACTGTAAGCAATGCAGTACCTGAACTCATGATCTCCCACTTTCTAGTCTGATGCCTTAACCACTAGACCAAATTGACTGAAAAAAATGAAGCCAGTTTACATAATGATAAAGTCACTTTGCCAATTTATTAGGATTGGTTTTTGCAAGGCTTATATGACAACTAGCACCAAAATTCTCTGAGTAAACTGTAGCAAAATATAATCCAGATATTAAAATGTTATTAAAATAAAAGATAGTTAAATTTTTACTTCAACATCATTCTGGTTTTAGGGATCATACTTCTTTCTGTTCTAATGTCATATATTCACAAAAGTGGCTGTATTTAGTATGGAAACAAATCAAGTGATCCAAGAAACTGAGATGATCAAGGTTTGATTATATGCCCATTGAAATATAATATTAATTCATTAGGAAATTATATATATTATATAATAGGATATAACTTCACTCTTTAGCATTAAATCATGATTTCTGACTATTTATGTCTCTCTTAAGTCTTCTTCAGAATAATGGCTAATTAAACCACAATATTAAAAAATAATGGGTGATTGAGATAAAGATAAATAAACACACTTTTCATGTAATGCTACAACTAACCGTATAGCTTGAGAGCTGCATTACAGATTCTACTCAGAAAACAGTTTGTTGATCCAGATATATTAACAGATGCTAAGCTAGTCTACTATTTTCTCCTATCTGGTGTTCAAAGCAAAATTTCTTGATGTGATCGAACTGTTTTGAAGTTAGTTGGAAATATATTGTAAGCTACACAGAAGACGCAGATCAATAAAGTATATTCCAAAATGCACCTGAGTCCCTTTACTGATTTTGATCAGAGGATAATTGGCCTCAGGAAATGGTATAATCATGAATTCCCAAATAGGATGTTCTATTCATGCTTTGCTCAAGTCCTTAAGCAGCATACTGTTGTAGGAACTTCAAAAGAATTGCGAAGCAAATGAAGGATATATACTATTATTTTCAAAGTGAAGTTTTCATGGAATCCAAGGAATGAGCTTTTCTTATAGATGCAGGACTGAATTCCATAAAGCAACATATCCAAAACTTTGGCCATGTACAGGTGGAATATTGCTTTTCTTAAGGCAGTAAAACTAACCAATTCAATATTAATTCTAAGAATTATTTCAGTATTTTGAATTTTTGCATGAATTCCCCTTGATGGGCTGTTGATTCCAATGAACATATACTGTATTTACACAACCATGGAATGCAAAGAAAAGAAGCTGTTGGTTTATCTTAAAGTGTGATTTCAGGTTTGTTTCATATCTATGTTTATTTAAATATATGTTTGGTTATTCCATTGAATGTGCATAGCTTGTGAGTAGTTCATTTATGACCATGGAATGACACAAGAGGTAAACTGATTCTAGTATGATCAGCTTGGTCTCAACTGAAATTTGAAACAAAAAAAGGAACTGATGTACTCTAAGACACATTCCATTTGTTTCCATAAAATAAATAGATTCAACTGTTGATAAATACCAACTCCCTCTCAGATTGCACCTGGAACACATGGGCTGCCCTGTTCATGTGTTCATATACAATCCATGAAAAGTATCCCTATCTTCTATTTGTCTTCTCCTTCAACCCTAATTGTATTCTTTTCCATTCTTCAACTTGGCATTCCTTTTAAATATCAAGAAATAGATACATTTATCTATCTTTATTCAGTCATGGACCAACACAATTAATTAGGATTAGAAAAGAAAAATATAATTGTTCTAACTATCTAAAAAGGATCAAAGGAAGTATTGCAGCGTGCTGTAAAACTATAAGACAGTACATAGCTGTGATCAAGAAAATAAAATCAGATTGATCTGATAAGAACAACTTAAGATAAAACAATGACCAGGCTATTTAGTAAGCAGTGGAAATAATAATTCCTGGCAAGCATCTGTGTAGAGTGGGCAATAAAGAATAATACATTCTGTCATTTCAATTATTTCTCCATCATATGGCCACATATTCTATTCAAAGGGGATCTTTTGGCATCTTTCTTCAGTAACAAGGGAGCATTGAATGTGGCTAAGGATAATCCCTGAATTTTGGGATTATTATGTGGCTAAGATAGTTAGCTGGTTGGAAAAGGTGTGCAGAGTGGCTCAAGATGATATTTCTGCTTGCAGCTCTAAATCAATGGACTGCTGTTTGAGATCAGGTAGTGTGTGCCCATAACCCATCAAAGTAATAGCTAGCCATGAAAAGCTATAATGTTGTAGTTTGGCATGTATTATTTGGCACCAGGAAGACTGGAAGCTATCTATCATGATTAAAGTGACCTAAGTATAAGTAACTAGAACCACAGGGAATCAGTGTAAAAAGTGGAACTTCTTGATTGTCCTGCATTTAGAAGGAAAAAATTCATTAATCACAAATCTGTCCCAGAGGCTCTATTTTGTCCTGGGGGAGATGAAGGAAATTTCTGTTAAACATTATCCTTAACCTCCTTTGTACATCTACTTAACATGTTAAATAGCTTGATGGACCCAAGTGAATTTGTCATTGCCATTGTTGATACACATTTAATTGTCCTGATTGCCCAAGAATGTATCTCATGTCAAATGCTGTCTATATTCATGAGGGTATCGGATTTATGAAAACTCGGTTGATGGGCTTCCATTCAAACTTATACTCCAGTCCTTACTACTGGATCTATAATAAAGTTGATTGTATCTTAGATACATACAATACTTTTGTCCTAGCCTTTGTAAAAGGAAGTAAGATTGAAATAGCCAGTTAATGGTCTTGAGAGACATTTGCGTGGTTCTTGGATTACGCCCTTGACTCTGTGCCATGCACCTCTGTAAATGATAACTTGAATCTGATGAAAACCTCAGATTTCTGATAAGGATTTTTTACTTTGTGTTCCTTTCTTTTCTATTTTTCTTGGATACAGTACTTCTTCTTCACCTTGGATCAGTCTATGCATCTTCCCAATGTGTAAGCCAGCTTCCAGAATTCCCAAACCAGTGGAACTATTAGAGAGCATTCTGAGAACTGAAATCTTTGCATATCAGTGTAAGCCTATTCACACATAATATATAATTCTCACACATAATGCAAACATACATTCCAGGTTATTCATAATACATCCAGAGATTGATACATGGAGATGTCCTTCTTTTCTTCGCAGCTCTGAAGTCCCGCTAAACTTTGATTTCAACCATTAGTTTTATTGAAGAACCAAGGTTTTATTCATATTTATAGTGGAACTGAACAATAAACAACCAGTTCTGCATCATGTCTTAATTATTTTAAAAGGAACATTAGATAATGTTAGACCATTTTTAAATTGATGATGTTTACCAACTAAGAAGTCTCCAGTGTTTGGAAAGAAGATTTAATTCTTCCCTTTTATTTCCATGTGTGCACATTCTAGAAATCTTTACCTACCACTAAGCAATAGCTGTGTGTGGTTGTCTTCATTGTTTAACAGAAGGAACTCTCTCTCTCTCCCTCTAAGTGTGTTTGAGCAAGAGGTTATTGTGTAGTCTTCTATCAACGTCACTGACATTCTAATAACATTTTTAGGGATGACTTCTCTCTCTGCCCCAGATATTATTCTTCTCTGTTTCAGTCCAGCAGCAGACATGACGTTAATGAATGCAGAATGAACTGAATGGAATGGCAAGCATACTGTAGGATGCAGCCTCATTCAGAAATAAATAAATAAAAACAGCAAAGGCATCATACATTGCATGCCAGATGGCTAACTCCCATGAGTTAATGAGAGGACCCAAATTTGGATGATTTAAAATGTCCTGCGGATATTTTTTTTACATGAAAAGGCTGCTGTCTGTTAATTTACATATGTATGGTTGATGCATTGCTGTCCCTTTCTACAGATCTTCATGTAATCATAGGGTTGTGGTAACTGTTGTGACTTTCTTTTGTTCCTAAAAATTGTAAGCATTGCTTCATTCTATTGGTATTTCAGCCATGATTGTTTTGCTTTTGCCTTTTTTGTAAAAAAAAATAGAAACTGTTAATTTTTAAAATGATATTTTATTCAGTTTGAAATCTTTTCCAGATTAAAAGCTAAAATTCAAACTCATAGTGGATGGATAGCACCCAAAGTTGTCATTTATGCAAACCATTACTTCTTCACTGACTGCTTTTGCAGCTTATCATGTAAACCAGAGGTTTAAGAGAAGCTCTCTCTTAATGGATGCCAAATAAAAGCCACCAATTGATTTTTCCCACCACCACCCTATGGAAAGTTAGAAAGCAATTGTGGAAATGATTTTGGATTCTCTCAGTATGAACATTCTTGGAAACCAGAACAGAAAGGACCAAATCTGATGTGGCAGGAGAAACTAATAAAAGAAAGATAAAAGTCAAAAAATGGTCTGGATCCAGAATAGGGCTACAGAGAAAAACATTCCCAAAAATATGTTGCCAATAAATCCCTAGGAGGAAAGTTGTTGAGCAGCAGCTTGGAATGCAGCCAATTGCTCATTCTGAGTGTCTCCTTCCTGGAGGCCAGAGCAGACTGTGTGTAGCCCCCCCCTCCTCTCTCTCTCTCTCACACACACACACACACAAACCAAAATAAGAGACCAAATACTCACACATCCAGAGGCAACATGTATGTACCTTTCCTAATTATACCCTCACATCTAGACATCTAGGGTCACATATAGCATACCTAGATGACATACAATAAAGGTACATAACCTTTTTAGTCCCTTGAGAGAAGATACAAAGTTCATCATATATGCTAGCTCTCTCACACAAATAGACATGGAAAAAAATAGGTTCTTATACAGAAGAAAATCTAGATGGCCATTGCTGGTAAGAAGCTGGAAAGAACTGTGCCCTGCATGCTTTCTCTAACTTGTTAATTCTGAAATTGGAACTGTAGAATATGCAAAAATCTGCTGATGTGGCACCATGACTTGATGCAAAAAGTGCTACTGCTTAAATCCGGAGAAAGCTGTGTTATGTAAGGATGTTTATGAAGTCAATTACACTGTGTATAATAATGTTATATTGAATATGCTACATGAGAGATACATAGGATGCTATGCTTTAATACCCAATCTTTCCCTACTCCTAGGAAGACCAGAAGTTTTCTTACTGATCACCACTAGTTGGCAGCCTACAGGTTGGATGCCAGTGAGGTAGATTTTACATAAGCCACTAATCCTTCCATAAACAGTTTCCTGGTGACATCTAATCAGGTAATGAAATGTCTGCAAGCAAACAACCAAGTTCACAGAGCACCAAGAATTCCATAATTCAATCCTGAGCTACAAATATTCTGTTGGAACAATTTCATTCATTTTCAGATTCAGCCTTACATGCAATACAGAATATTGCTATAAATCAGACTAGATGGAACAGGAGGGAGGTGACTAAAATTACCCTCCATGCTATCTTTTTAAAGTCTAAGAAAGATTAATTTAAAGGTACAGTTCTTCATGATGCAAGTAGCTACTGCAAGGGGATGATTTTCATTAAGAAAATGAGGGTTCAAATCCCCTTTCTCCATCATATGCCATTCACTTCCTTTCCAAAAGACAATTCTGTATTCTTAAGATCTTTGGCTTTTGATTTATATCTGTCTACAGTAAAGTGATTGCAATTCAGCCCATGATTCAAGATGAAGGGAGTATATTGATTGTTTTTAAAACTGCATTACATTTTTTCAACTCTGTGTCCTTTCCTTATTTTTCACACAAGCTACATTTTGTTTGCAATTTTTCTGTCCTCCAAACCATGGCTGGATATTGAGCTGAGATTTTTTTTGAACTATCAACAGTGACAATTGGGTCTTTCTCTTGAGAAATCATAGCTAATTTCAAAACCAGCAGCATATGAAAGAATAGTTCAAAGTTTTCCTTTGACTATGAATGGCAAGGCTTCTTCCCCAAGGATTAGGAAATAGAGGCAGCCAACATACACCACAGAAAGAAAGCAGTATCACTTAGAAATTTGAGTAGAGCAGATTGAAATACACAATAGAGGAACACCAATGGACAACTCATGTCAACTCATAGTGATGGTACTTCATACACAATATTTTAATCTATGTGATTAGAATGATTCTAAAATATAAAAAGAAAAGAAGTTGGAGAAAGGTCTTATTAGCTCTATTTTAGTACTAGCGATGATTTATAGCTTGTGTGCATACTTGATTATTGTTTGGGAGATATAGCATAATAGGAGAAAAGACGTAGAGGCTGGAAGTTCACTTCTGCTTGAGAAACTAAATTTTGATGGAATTTGACTTGTTCCATTTGCATGAAACACATGACCACATAACCACATGACCTGATCCAATCATATGGAACTGTCTTATCTGAATAATACAGATAGTCCTTGACTTACAACTGTTCATTAGTGACCGTTCAAAGTTACAACGGCACTGAAAAAAGTGATTATGACCATTTTCCACACTTACGACTGTTACAGCATCTCCATGGTCACATGATCAAAATTCAGACGCTTAGCAACTGACTCATATTTATCACAGTGTCTGGGGATCATGTGATCACTTTTTGCAATCTTCTGACAAGCAAAGTCAATGGGGAAGCTAGATTCACTTAACAATTGTGTTATTAATTTAACAACTGCAATGATTCACTTAACAACTGTGGCAGGGAAGGTTGTAAAATGGGGCAAAATTTACTTAACAAATGTTTCATTTAGCAACAATTTGGGACTCAACTGTGGTCATAAGTACAGATAAGTACTATCTGTACTTCAAGAAGAAAATAGTTTAATTTGAAAAGTAATTCAAACATGTTTCTCAGCATGTAGGATCATAGCTTGGGGAACTGATTATTTATAGCATTTCAGATAACTGAGAAGGAACTTTTGTTTTTTTAATTTAACTTTGGTTCTGAGCAGATCCAGATTTTCCACTTGGTCTATTGTCAGGATGTGTTATCCATTACTGTCTGAAATCATCTAATACTGTTGGATTGACATCATTCTCCTTCTTCTTCCATTTCTAGTGAATGTATCACCTGTTTTTTTCCCTTAGCTTTAATTCAAAATGGTCATTTCTAAATGGAACTGATTTAAGAACTTCAGATTACATGGTCTCCAGTGCTGTGTTCTAATTTAATGGCAACTCAAACCCCTCCTTTGTGCAGTACTTTATCTTAGGTCACTGGGATACTCTGCATTTTTTTTTATAATTTTGTAGTTAATCCATTAATGGTCCATTAGGTCAATAAAATATGTAAAGTAAGTAAGTAGGTATGTCTACTCTATCGAAGCGAAGGATTAGGGGGAACACGAAAGCTGTCTTCCAGTATTTGAGAGGCTGTGACAAAGAAGAGGGCATTGACTTATTCTGCAGGTCATCAAAAAGCAAGACAAGAAGTAATTGATAGAAACTTGTTAAAGAAAGATCCAACCTAAAAATAAGGAGAATTTTTCTCATAGTGAGAGCAATTAATCAGTAGAATACTTTGCCTTCTGGTGTTGTGGGTGCTCCCTCATTAGAGGTTTCAAAAATAGAGTGGACAACCATTTAGGATGATATAAGGCTCCTGCCTTGATCAGAGGGTTGGACTAGAAGACTCCAAGGTGCCTTCCAACCCTATGATTTTGATTCAAAGTATCTACATCTTTGGAAGCTCATGCTCCATTCTTACATCTCCATCCTTACCTCTCCCAGTGGGTGCCATTTGTGTTTCTGACCAGATTGGTTGAAGCATGCTTTCCTTCCTTCCTTCCTTCCTTCCTTCCTTCCTTCCTTCCTTCCTTCCTTCCTTCCTTCCTTCCTTCCTCCCTCCCTCCCTCCCTCCCTCCCTTCCTTCCTTTTTTTGCTTTGTTCCTATGAAGCTGAACAAATAGTTCTTCAAATTTTCCACAATCCTATATAGGAACACAGAAATAAAAGACCAACATATCGCCTATTATTTAGATAACTGTACCAAGGGAATGAATGGTCCCAATAGAAGAGAATATATATAAACAGTGCTTTTTTTGTCATAGAACACATGGAACAGCATTCTAGCACCTTTTTTTGAACGGAAGAACCAGTTCCTTCTAAGCTGCCAGTGTGAGTAAAGCTCTGGCTGGGTGAAAGGAAGTTGCCCAGGGAAATCAGGGGCATTGAAGGTCGACCCGGAAACACTTTCATGGCCCTGAAAGCAGACCCTCTTCTCTGCCTTGGTACATGGGGATCCCCCCCGCTGCCGCCACCTATCCTCACCCCTGTGTTGGCCACCAGGGACCAGGACTGACTCCTGGAGTGAATCTCTTTGAGGGGCCAGTGCCACTGCCGCCTTGGTCACTCTGGGTCCGGAGGAAGCCTCTGTGTCATCAAAGGCAGAGGAGGACGAGGTGGCAAAAGACATGCCAGCTCCGAACAAGTGCCCTCTCAAAAACCGTGGCAATGGCATCTGTCAGCTGATGCTGCTCATGTGATCTGTGCCTCGGAAGCTCCGTAAAGGGCTTTCGACTGGAGCTGTGTGTGAATTCCTGCATCTTCTTTTTTTAACAAAAAAAAGCACTGTATATAACTCAAGGTTGATAAGTGGTGAGATTTTTGAATCAAGGGACTTTCAAGGAAGAAGCCATACCCCAACCAAGATTGGTTAATAGATATACAACCAGCAGACCACTCTCCTCACACTGATGACATTGCTTAGTCTGGTAATGAAAGGTCTGCAAGAAAACAACCAAGTTCAGAAAGCACCAAGAACCTTCAATTACAATACTATGAATACTATGGTGTGGACCATAAGGGAAATAGGAAAAGTTAGAAAGGGTCAGCATTATTATAAAGAATATAATGGGAGATGAGAGTGAAAGCATCCATCTGGAAAGCAAAGGAAAGGTACACAGATTTGTGAAAAATAGAAGAATTCCTGAAAAAAAGAAAAATCCCTAACCTTAACCCTAACCCTTTATATTTTTGTGCTCTTTTGGCTTTAGTTTATGCATAAATATATTTAGATGCAAATCCATCTACACCCTTTATCAATTCAACATATTATTTCATATCTGTAGCAGAAACAAATGGGCTCAGTTGTCTTCAAGCTATATTCCAAGTAAGAAAAATCAACATTTAAAAATTATTAATCTATGTGCCACTATAAACTTCTTAGTTTTTATGGTAGCAGATGATTCCATCCAGATCTTGTGTTCCCAAATGTATGGAATGAGCTGCAAATAAAGCCATACAAATCATTTAGCATTAATCTAGAGATTTACATCCACAGAACAGTATAAACTTTTATCTGCTTATTTTGTTCAAATTTCTTTCTAGCAATGTACAGAATAAAATCATTAATGAACAACTTCAAGCACCATCTCCAAAATAAGCAATCTCATGTGCAGCATTATAAACCTTTTAAATTACATTAGCTAATCAGAATTGGTATTGAGCAATCATTGTCTTTTATTAAATGACCGCTGCACTCATATTCCTTTTCAATTAAAACAGAAAACAGTTAGAGATGATTGAATAACACATCTTGAAAGCAATAGCTTCCACTGAGGCAACCACCACCAATAGAAAATTGATCACTTAAGGATATAAATTAACTTTGTGATAACCATCACTATTCTTAAACCCTTTTTGCATATTCTGCTCAAGGAATTTGTAGAGGGAAATGAGCTTATGACCAATTGGTTGAAGTGTAAGTCCAGGCTATGTGTGTACAACTCTATGTGGATAAGATCTGTATGTGCAAATGACAACTGTGCTTGCCCCCAGATTATTTTTTTATCATAGTTTTTTAATAACAGTATGAGAAGAACTAACTCTTATACATCAGGACTCAGTTCTGTCCTGAATACCTTTAAACATCAAGAAAGTGAAGAAGTCAACATCTGGAAATTAGCATGCAAACAGTTTCACCCTTATTGTATGTCGGCCTTTTGTTGGAAGTATAGTTGAAAACACCACTTGAGCTCCTAATTCTTTAATTTTCTTCCCTACCTGTTTGTAACCTCTTGTTTTTGTTTTTAGATTCATTGTGTGTCATTAGTTCCCATATGTAAGAGATGAAAGGGGTAGTAATCTGTGGGATCGTTGGTGGGATTCAGCCGGTTCACACCAGTTCAGCAGAACTGGTAGCTAAATCTGGAAGTCCGTTCTAGGCCTCAGAGGTCCAGGCCTGCATCCAATAAGAGAACCGGTTGTTCAGGTATTTCAATCCCACCACTGTGTGGGATTGATTATTTTAGTAAGTTACATCTTTGATTTTCGCTCTAGGGGGACAACATACCTCCCTAGATTTTTTCTATCCCCCAGAGAATTGAACCTCCTATCACCAATATTTTTTTTTATTTTTTTTTTAGGGAAGTCTGGGATACTATTCTCCCGGTCACAGGAATGCTGGGTTGTGTCTCCTTTTTAGAAACTATTGATGACTGCCTTGTTATAGGTGTGTGCATATTTTCTTCCAGGGGGAAGCTATGAAAGCCTATGTTTCAGTTCCAGAGGGGCTTCACTGAAGTGGGCTAGGGAGGATAGTAGTGGCTTTGCTCTTGGTTGCTGTTTTCTTCTAAAAGTGATATGTTTCCATCAGTCTTCCTCTTTAGGTTGATATACAGGGTAGTTCTTTTTTTTCCGGAAGTTGTTTGTTCCCTATTGTGTTCAATTTAGGTGTATCGGTTTTCTTTTTTTGTTCATATATAGGGCATTTTTAAAAAGAATCTCTTTGCTCCCTGTTGTGTTTCATTTTGATGTAGTCTTCTTGTTTAGGTTGGATTCTCACTTTGTTCATTGAGTGTCAGAGTGGCTAGAGTTGCTTCTAGACTTTTAATTTTTCTTCTAGTAATTCATATGGTTTACATTTAACACATATATAGTTTGGGTCTTCTGTGGGCATAAGCTCAAACATATGAAATATTTTGCAAGTCACTATAATGTCAGTTTCTATGTCTATGATTTTTTTTGTTTGTTAAAATTTTTTAAAATGATTGTCCCTGTTACGAAATGTCAGTTTACAACTCCCTGTTTTAAGGGTCTGACTCTTTTTCTGTGATTTTTAATTGTTTTCCTTTTAGATCATTAAGAATTTAAAAATTTCTAAATAATTAAAATAAGTAAATACTGTACCCAAATGCCTGCCCTGAAATAGTATCTTTTCTGCTGACAAAAAGGCTGTGAGAGAATTTGTTCTTCCATTTTGTCTATGATTCTTATCATAGACTGTGATCCTTATCATAGGGCTTCTAATTGTACCAAACCCTGTAGATCTCATCTGATATCAATAAGGAAGAGGACATTCTCTGAGACACCTAGCTCCCTGAAATAAGCCACAAACCATCTTTGTGACAACTTACGGACATGCTAGAAACATTCTTTTTTATCTTGGCATTTAGACCCAAGGATATTTTATTGTGTATAAGAATGTACACAGAATGGAGATGCAGTTAAGTATGTAGACTTTGATGTGCTATATTGTAGTATCATTATTAGGCAATTTCAATATAATGATGAAATTATTATATATTACTACATTTCAATATATTTTCATTCATACTCTGGAGATGGATTAATAATAATAGATGTTGGTCGTGTAAAAATATAAAAGCCTTTTGGATTAAGATATGGTGGAATATTCAAAGAATTTTTAGAAGGAGGGTAAAATTTACCCCACAATTGTTTTTATTAGGTATTGTTACTGATTGTGATACTAAAGAGATCACATTGATGTTGAATTTAATTACAGCCGCAAGGCTGTTAGTAGGGCAATGTTGGAAGAAGGAATCTTTGCCTACTTTGCAAGAGTGGTTTTTTAAAGTTTCTTATTTGGCGGAAATGGCAAAGATTTCGGCTTTCTTGAAGGATCAATCGCAGGAGAAAGGAGCGTTGTCTTACCTGAACGCCTTTTCTCAGCATGATGATGGAGAATCCACGGATGGGTTGTCTTAATCTATCTGCTCCAATTAGACTAAGTCTGAAATTTAGTACCGCCCCCTCTGTGCCAACTGCACCCCAGTTTTAGGCTAAGGCGATACTCAGACTTTAGTCCGACGCGTCTGAACAATATGGGAACCAGGCCAACTGACCTAATGGGAGGGAGTGGATTCTCCATCATCATGCTGAGAAAAGGCGTTCAGGTAAGACAACGCCCCTTTCTCCAGCATGATTGGATGGAGAACCCACGGATGGGACATACCAAAGCCCTGTGTCCCTAGGGTGGGGAATTAGATTGGGCCTGGGTCCCATCCAACGTTAATGCGTGTTCTAGAACCTTGCGGCCAAATGAAGCCGTAGAAGATGCATATACATCCCTCTTGTAGTGACAGACAAAGGAAGAGGGCGATGCCCATGTTGCTGCTCTACAAATTCCCTCTACGGAGGCCTGAGTAGACCAGGCAGCTGTAGTAGCTGCGCCCCGGTTGAATGGGCCGTGATATGCCTGGGATCTCGCAGTGACTGAGACTGGTATGCCAGAGAAATACAAACTCTAATCCACCTGCGTATTGTGGTTGAAGAAACCTTCTGACCTAGTGATGAAGGGTGATAGGACACAAACAGAGCCTCTGTTCTGTGGAAAGATGAGGTTCTCTGTATATAACAATATAAGCCCTGCGCACATCCAATTTGTTCCACTGAACCTCTATGTCATTAGATGGGTTAGGACAGAAGTCCGGCAAAACTATTTCCTGAGATCTAGGATACAAGGACTTGATCTTAGGCACAAAGGAGGGGCCTAGCCTAAGGGTTACCCTGTCCTTATGGAACGTACACAGGTCCTTCCTCACTGAAGAGTAGCCAGTTCAGATATCCTTCTCGCTGAAGTTACAGCAACAAGAAATTCCACCTTCATCGATAACTGTTTAAACAAACCAGTGTCAATAGTTCAAAGGGTACGAAACAAGAGCCTATAAACCTGATGAAGATCCCACGAGGGGTATCTATGTACAGTTGATGGTCTGACGTTGTTAGCTCCTTTTAGGAAGGAGCGTATCATAGGGTAATGTGTTAAGGATTCATTGCCACAGGAAATAACTGTGGCAAGTGCTGCTACCTGCCTGCGGATGGTGCTTGTGGAAAGCCCTTTGTCTAGACCATCCCTCAGGAACTCCAAGATAACTGGCATTGAAACCGCCAAAAGGTCAATTTTTCGAACTGAACACCAATTACAGGAGTCTCTCCATGTGGCATCGTATATTCTATTCGTCGAGGGTCGCCTGGATTGCTGAATCATAGCTATGACCCTTGACGAATATGAGTCTCAGCCTAAGGCCTGCCTCTCAAGTGCCAGATGGTTAACTGGAGTCATTGAGGGTCTGGATGGCGTAGTTCCCCCTGAATGTGGGAGATGCAATTTTCTGGGATCCTCCATGGAGATGATGCGGAGAGCTCCATCAGGTCGGCGACCAAGAGCGTCTCGGCCAATGCGGCGCAACCAGGAGGACCTCTGCTCGTTCGCGAAGGATCTTCCTGATCGTGGCAGGAAGAAACGGCAGAGGAGGGAAGGCATAGAGCAGTTCCCTGGGCCAGGGACTGCGGAGCGCATCTGTTCCCTCCGCTGATGGAGGTGGGAACCCGGAAAGAAATCTGGGAAGTTGTGAGTTGGTGGGGGAGGCAAAAGGTCTAAGGTTGGGAAACCAAACCTGTCCACGATGTCTCTGAACACCTTCGGATCCAGCTGCCATTCGGAATGGTCCATGGTTGCTCAGTTCAGTGAGTCCGCCTGCTGGTTGGTCACTCCGGATATGTGCTCCGCCCTGATGGAGGCAAGATTCAGTTCCGCCCAGGACCCCAGCAATTTGGCTTCCTGCATGAGAGGCCTGGACCTTGTCCCCCCTTGTCTGTTGATGTGGGCCTTGGCTGTAATGTTGTCGGTTAAAATTAGGACATGTTGGCCCTGTATTATATCGGTGAATCCCTTTAGGGCCATATGTATGGCTCTGAGTTCCAGCCAGTTTATATTGTTCTTTAGGTCCTGTTTGGACCACCGACCTTGAGCCCAGTGCGTGTGGAGGTGTGCCCCCCACCCAAACAGGCTTGCATCTGTGGTAATGGTAATCCTGTCTGGTTCTAATACTGCTCCCCGTGACAGCGCCGGGGAGTCCCACCATTGAAGGGAGTTCAAGTCTCTGAAATGGAAGGAGAAGCCATGTAATTCTCTGGCATGGAGGCGTGCCCATGGCACAATTTGCACGCAGGACACCGTCTTCCCCAGTAGCTGTGATAGGGAGGCCAATGTGACTACTCTGGCCCTTTGGATCCGATGTACAAGAGTCTGAATAGAGTTCCTTCGGTCCTGAAATAGGTAGACCGTACAATTGTCCATGTCTATAACAGCGCCCAAATGGAGGAGCCGGGTTGTTGTATGACTTTTCTGGAAATTAACAGAAAACCCGTGCTCCTGAAAGACCTTGATGGCTAGGGCGAGGTCTGACTGAGCGTTTCGGAATGATGATGACTGAATTAGTATGTCATCTAAATAGCATTGAATTCTGATTGGAATTTGTCTAAGGTGGGCTGCGAGCACTGCCAGTACCTTGTAAATATCCTCGGTGTCGATGAGAGGACAAATGGTAGGGTTCTGTACTGGTAGTGGGCATAGCTGAATCTGAGGAATTTGCGGTGGTTAGGAAACATGTCTCAGTTAGGTCTATTGAGGTAAGAAAGTCACCTTGCCTGATGCTGGCCAGGATTGATTGAAGTGGTTGCATCTTAAACTTCTTATACCTCAAGTAAGGTTTAGATCTTTCAAGTCTAAGATTGCCCTCCAGCCCCCCAAGTCTTAGGGATGACGAAGAGGTTTGAGTAAAACCTTCGTCCTTCTTGGTCTTGTGTACTGGTTCAATTGCTCGTATTTGTAATAAATGAGCTATGGCCTCTGACATAAAGTCAGCCCTGGACCTGCTCGTTGGGATAGGGCAAGAGCGGAATTTGTCAGGTGGTTGAGAACAAAATTGTAGTCTCAAACCTTGCGTGACAGTGTCTAACACCCATGCATCTGTAGTGATGGTGGACTGCCCAAGTGCTGGAATAAGGGTCCAGCTGGCTTCCTATGGGAAGTGAGACTGTGAGATCATTTGCCTCGTTTAGAGGAACGGCCCCTCGGCCTTGAAGGGGCCGCTTGGCCTGGATCTGTGGTCTGCTTCTGCATGCTGAACGATCCTGCTGTCGTTCTTGTCTCTGAAAGGAATAGAGGGATGCCTGGGCCCAGTCCCAGGATGGAGCTGGTCGAAAGGCAGCCTCCTGTAACTGCTCTGTGACATGAGTTAACCAGAGTTTTACGTTTGTCCTTACCTTCAGTTAAGTATGGTTCTAGTGCCTTACCAAAGAGATGTCCACCTGTGTAAGGTTTAGAGGCCAGACGCCACTTGGTCTTGGTGTCTGCTCGCCAATTCCTGGGCCAAAGGAGCCTTCGTGCTGAGATGTCTGCAGCGATGGTCTGGCAGTGTATCTAGCCATGTGCAGAGAAGCATCGGCTAGGTACTGGGATGTAGCCACTAACTTACCCAGATTTTGGTGAGCTCTGAGCTGGTCCGGAGGGATCCTGTCCTGGAGCTCACGTAACCCAAGAGCTGAAGCCCTGGCGAAGAAGGCCATGGACGTTGCCGCCTTTGTTGCCCAGGCTGATGCCAGATGGGAATTACGCAATGCGGAGTCAATCTTTTTATCCTCCACCCTAAGTGCCTCATTTATGTCCCCAGGGATGTTAGCATTGGGAAACAATGAGTTCAAGGCTCATCAATCTCAGGAATCTCCAATAGAGAGGCCAGAGAATGGGCAACATTGAATAATGTTCCCTCTACTGCACCGGGGCTTAAGAAGGATCCTAAGTTTTCCCATTGTTCTTGAAGTATATTCAGAAAAAGGGGAGGGCAGGGAATATTGTTCTGCGAGACTGAGGGCTCGGTGTATATGGCGTGGGGACCCTTGGACATTGTAGGTGGGGTCTCCTGTTCTTGGGGGAGGTTTGCAGTAGTGCAGGCCCTGAGTAGCAGGGAATTAAAGAATGAATGGTCAAAGAGACCGACAGGAGGGGTGGGGTCAGAGGGAGTGATGCCCTCATCCTCAAACAAAATCAGGCCAGATTGTTCAGCCCCTGTAGATTCCAAATCCGATGAGGGATCCTCCATCAAATCTGGAGATTGTGGATGATACGTGGCCTGGGGGGGTGGCTGTGGGGTGTTGGAGGCCATAAACTGAGCCACAGCCTGGGCTATCGTGGACTGAAGGAGGTCCGGGTTCAAGGCCTGGTTCTCAGGAGGGCGAAGCCCTGCTGCAGTGGGGGTGAACATGGCCTGGGGTCCTGGGGTGTCCTGGTTGGTTGTGCCCCTCCCTGGGTCCACTCTTGTGGTTAAATCTAATTGGGGAATTCCCCTGGGGGAAGACCAGGCCCCTGGGGCTGAGGCACAATGTGAGGAAAGGGGTTCAAAAATGGACCTTCCCATCGTGCCTGTCAGATCTGGGGAGGCCGCTCTCAGTCTTTGGGACTCCTCCTCCCTCTGTGGCTCCCTGCTTGGCCGGGCTCGCTTGGTGGTGTTCTTTCCACTTGCCTCTGTTTGGCGTTTCCTCTTGGCCGGCTTGCTGATTTTCTCTGCCATGATGAGTTGCTCTGGGCTCAACCTTGGCAAAATGCCCCCCCTCAGTGCTGTAACTCACCAAGGGAGCCTGCAGAGATGATTCAGCCCTTGAGGGGCGTGGGCGGGGAATTAATGGGCACCGCATCCCTTGGGAGCGAACAGGCCCTCCCCGGTTCAACGCTGTAGTCTCGAAGCCTCTGTCACCAGTGATGAACACTGCCTTCAGGAAAAACTCCAGGCAGTCCGGGCCTCAGTCACACACAAAATGGCTGCCGTGAGTCAATTCAAAATGGCGGCCGCAGAGTTCGCGCCCAAAAAACGGCAGTTAGAAGAAGAAGGCCTTGAGGCCTGAGGCCTAAGCTGCGATGACCCCTCGTTCCGAGGAATCGCTTGGGCTCCTAACGCAGCGAATGGATTCCCAAAAAAAAGGCCATTAGAAGAAGAAGGCCTTGAGGCCTGTGGCTTAAGCTGCGATGAGCCCTCGTTCCGAGGAATCACTTGGGCTCCTAACGCAGCGAATGGATTCCCAAAAAAAAAAGGCCATTAGAAGAAGAAGGCCTTGAGGCCTGTGGCCTAAGCTGCAATGAGCCCTCGTTCCGAGGAATCGCTTGGGCTCCTAACGCAGCGAATGGATTACAATTAGGTGAGCTGAGAGAGGCTGAGGCAGGCCGAGGCCTAGTAAGGCCTCCAGGCTCTGAAAATTGGATCGGTGCCAAAAACTTTCTCCTGCTGCTGGGGCGGTCTGCTGAGGCCGAGGGACCTAGAAAAGGCTCCCTCCAGGCCTGATGAGCCTCGTCGTCCCTTGCGGAGCCCCCCAGTCAATTGGCAAGCTTACCCCTGCCTCTAAGGCCTCCAGGCTCTGGTTAGAAGAATGGAGCCTCTGATGCAGAGGAACGGCCCCTGGTAGGAGATTTCTCTTGCTTCTGGGAATCCAATTTTCAAGCTGATTGTGAAGCTGAAAGGCTCTCAAAGGGAGAAAGGGAAAGTTTCCCCCCCCCCCAAAGGGAGGTTTTGTCAGCCTGTCAGCCTGCTAGGCTACAGGTTGGATGAAATAAAATAGGAATACACAGTCTTCTGCTCCAGGAGCGAAGAAAAAACGCGTCTTAGAGCAAAGAGACTAAGTCTAAAACTGGGGTGCAGTTGGCACAGAGGGGGCGGTACTAAATTTCAGACTTAGTCTAATTGGAGCAGATAGATTAAGACAACCCATCCGTGGGTTCTCCATCCAATCATGCTGGAGAAGTATTTTGCCGTATGGAAAAAATGGATAGATTTTATACAATATAAGATGGATATTAAAAAATACTATTTAGTTTTTCAATAACTTATATTTAAAATTTAAAATATTTTATAGATTTTATTCTTTTTCTTTTTTTATATATACTTTCTTTTATCTTTTTCTTTTTTCTTTTTTCTTTTTTTTTAGTCTTCTTTTTTCTCAAGTATTATTTTTCTGGTATTTATGTTTATTATTGTTAATTATCTTATAGTTTGTTTAATTAATGTATTCAGTATTTAGATTTATTCATGATTTATATATTTTTTTAGATTATTTGAAGAAATTTTAATTAAGCCTATGTTCAGCTCTGGGAAGGTCGGGGGAGGGAATGGGAGGGTTGGGGAGGTTTGGGGATGGGTTGTTTTGTTTTTGTAAAATTTTAAAAACTTAATAAATATTTACAATAAAATAATAATAGATGTTATACAGTTATTTCAAACAAATGAACCAATACATAAGTAAATTCCTTTTGTCTGATGCTTGTAACATTTGCTTCCTGCCCTAAGGCAGTTTTGTGTGGACATGACCCAAATGGAGCTAATTTAGTGTTGAAAGGAGAGGAACACTGAATCTAGGCAAGCAAGAGTTAACTTATACAGGAAACAGTAACATGTAGATAAATGCTACATCACGCATTACCATTTTTATGTCACCACCCCATCATGACTCTCCCCTAACCCATCCCTATCTTCACACTCATTAGGATATCATGCATATTCATGACCCTGATTATATAGCCACTTCTTTGACTTATTTTAATTGTGCGCAGTGACACTGCAAGACAGGATACCTGACCTTTTCAAGATCATTTTCTCTCTATTACTTTTCATAAAGCTATTAACTTGTCGCCTTCCATAAGATTGCAATAATTTATTTCCCACTAATAATAATAATAAAAATCCTAGTGCCATGCAAATTAAAATTTATTCAGCAAATAGAATTCTTTGGATTATTTTCTAATGGCTTTAAATACTTTCATTTTAGAAAGAAAAATAATATTAATGGATGCAGACTGAGTGGATAATTGCAGGCATGGGCGAAAATATGAGTATGCAACCAATGTCGTTTGCAGCACAGCAATTACTACAGAGTGTTGCTTTACTTAATTTTTTTTTGTTAAAAAGTATGATAATTTATATCAAGGAATATCATTAAAATGCTAAAATATTACCCACAGTGAAGAAAGCAGAAACTTGGTTACCTAACATATATAAACAACCATAAAAATAAATAGTACATACAATGCCAGGATGAAAAATATCTGCAAATGATACTAACAAAGAAATCATGGATTTTGAAACAATTCCACAGTTTTGTACATTTCTGGGGAGGCATAGCCATCTTCACATGGTTTATAGGGCTGCCTTGAAGACCAGGAAAGACTTAGCTAATGCCAGAAAGTACTGCCCCAATTTTAGTTGACCTGATCACACTGCACTGTTTCAAAAGGAGTGGCACCAGTCATCAGTTTGCTTTCAAGTCTAATTCGAGTTTTGGGGGTTTATAGTAGCTTTAAAGAAGGACTAGGCAGTTTTCACAGGCCAGCAACTGACTTGAACTCAAAGCTCAAATAAAGTGCCTGGAGCTGCTGTTTTGCATGTCCAGAAACTGTTTATTTGTTACCTTCCTATTTACAGAATGCATAATAATAGAGTTGGAAGGGACCTTGGAGGTCTTCTAGTCCAACCCCCTGCTCAAGCAGGAGACCCTATACCATTTCAGACAAGTAGCTGTCCAGTCTTTTCTCAAAAGCCTCTAGCGATGAAGCACCCACAACTTCTGACGGCAAGCTGTTCTACTGGTTAATTGTTCTCACTGTTAGAAAATTTCTCTTTAGTCCTAGGTTGCTTCTCTTCTTGATTAGTTTCCATCCATTGTTTCTTGTCTTGCATCCTGGTGGTCTGGAAAGTAGGTTGACCCCCTTTTCTTTTTGACAGCCTGCCAAATATTGGAACACAGCTATCTCAGTCTTCTTCCAAGAATAATCCAAGATGATTACAAGGAGGGAGAGGGAGAGATAGAGAGAATTATGAAGATGTAGTAACCTGAAGTCTGTTAAGGAGCTCCACTACCATTTTTTTCAGCAATTTTATTGGAACACCACCTAAAGAAGTTCACTTGGCTTGTAACTATTCATCATTCAGTCACATAGATGATATGTCTCATTATGTCTCTGAGAAGCCTTAGCCTTTTTTTCCACACACATTCCTCAAAACAAGAGGAAAGCCCAGAACTAACTTTGCTATGCAGAGTGTATCATTCTGTCATTTTCATTATTATTAGGTTTTTGACTGTAAGATCTGTTAGCTCTATGTCTGCATATGTTCTCAAACTTGGCAAAAATGTATAGATTTGCAAATAATCCCATTTTTAAGGCTACTTATTTTTCTGAAACATATGCAATTGGTTCCAGGGATCAGGTCATAAAGTTCTGGGAAGTACTTGTCAGCTTCTTTTGTATATTAAGTTAATATATTTGTATTAATTTAATTAATGTTTCAATTAATTTAATGTTGTAAGCCACCCAGAGTCACCATGAATTAGGTGGCCATTTAAATTTGTTTAATAAATTCAATTCTGATTGATTTTTTTTCAGCTGTCTTTACAGATTATGTCCATTTTTTCTTTTGTTTTTGGTGGCCCTGTGTCTCTAGCAGGCCCTTAATTAGAGGCTGAAATTGCCATTCCCACTACATTTATTTTAGTCCTTGGTATTTTTTTTCCTGGTTAAATAGTATGATCTTTCCTAGGTTGATTCAAACAATCAAACCCCTCTTCCCCAATTCTTTGACTTTATATTTGGGCCACCTACCTATGGGTCTGCTTACCAACTTTTATTGTCCATGGGGTCGCGATGGGTCGGACACAACTTTGCAACTAACAACACAATGTCTCAAGTAGTAAATACAATCAATATGGCAGAGATCAATGAAAATGTATGTATTGTATAAGACACATGTGTTGAAGTTCATGTTTCCTTTTAATTCAGTCAAGTGAACAAACCTAAAAATGAGGGCTGAGCCAAACCCATAAGTGATTTTAAACACAGCAGAATGTATAAAGATCAAATGAAACCGCTGGGTGAGATCATTCGGCGACACGGGGTGAGGTATCATCAGTACACGGATGACCCAATTGTATATCTCCACCCCGTGTCCTTTCGGTGAAGCAGTCGACGTAATGTGCTGGTGCCTGGAAGATGTGAGGGTCTGGATGGGGGTGAACAGGCTTAGACTCAACCCTGACAAGACTGAGTGGCTCTGGGTCTTGCCTCCCAAAGGTCAATTTGATGGTCCATCATTAGTCCTGGGGGGGTAAATTTACCTCCCTCAGTGCAGGCACGCAACTTGGGTGTCCTCCTGGATTCACAGCTAAATTTGGAACAACATCTATCGGCTGTGGCTAGGGGGACCTTTGCCCAGGTTCGCCTGGTGCACCAGTTGCGGCCTTATTTGGACCGGGAGGCTTTACTCATGGTCACTCATGCCCTTGTCACCTCAAGACTGGATTACTGTAACGCGCTCTATATGGGGCTACCCTTGAAGAGCATTCGGAGGCTGCAGTTGGTTCAGAATGCAGCCACGAGAGCGATTGTGGGCGCGCCAAGGTACGCCCATGTGTCACCTATCCTCCGCGAGCTGCACTGGCTTCCTGTGGGTCTCCAGACGCAATTCAAGGTGTTGGTTATCACCTTTAAAGCCCTTCATGGCATAGGACCAGGTTACTTACAGGACCGCATACTGCCGCACAGTTCCCAGAGACCGGTGAGGTCCCACAGATTGGGCCTCCTTCAGGTCCTGTCGGCCAGACAATGTCGGCTGGCGGGCCCTCAGGAAAGGGCCTTTTCTGTAGTGGCTCCGACCTGGTGGAATCAACTTCCCCCCGAGATTCGAACTACTCCCACCCTGCCGGCCTTTAAGAAAGCCATTAAAACTCTCCTGTTCCGGCAGGCCTGGGGCTGATGTCCCCGGGGAGGGGGCGGGATATGATCGGACACGCTGTATGAATGTATTTATTTTATTGTTTTATTGTCATATTATTGTTTTAAATTTTGTACGCCGCCCTGAGTCCCTTGGGATTGGGCGGCATATAAATTTTAGAAATAAATAAATAAATAAATGTGTTTCTCAGAACTAGGAACATTGAATGTGTTTCAATTGTAAGTCACATTTTTTATGGAATCAAGAAGTGACCAGGAAGAAACAACTGGTTTATTTCCAGCCTATGTCACTGTGAGACTTTTTTTTTTACCAATAGCTCCATTTTTCATGTTTTAAATCTTTTTAATATTAAAAGAGTTTTAAAATGCATACTCTGCAAGTTTAAATTACCCAAATTGTTTACTACTATGTAGACAGCCAAGGTGTATTTACAAAGTGTAAAAACTGCAGATCAATATAGAAATTTGCAGAGATCAAATTCCTTAAGGATCCCTAGTTTCTTTGTTGAATTACACATTGATTACATTTATTTGCCTATTCATGAGCAGGAGGTCTAGTGAATAATGAATATGTTTATACAGTGTTTGGAATTTTATTTATAGGAGACTTTACTAATACAGTTTCCTGCTATTGAAAATCCAACACAGAAACATTTATTTGCAAGAATGCAGTTTTCATTTATTCACATGCATAGCTTTTGCTTTGTAAAATATTTTCCAGTTTCCAGCCAATACCATCGTACTTATCATTATCTGTGGGTATTGTGGGGTTAGATAAGAAGGTTACCTCCTTATACTGTATATCTGAAGATCTTTTGTAATGTACTGGTACTATATTATTCAAAATTATTATTAGAAGTAAGCATCTTACCATATGAGAAATTTCCCTCATTTCTGTCCTATTTCTCTCCTACTAGTAGTAATTTTAACTTTTCGTGTCTGGCTCTTGATGACTTTATAGACAAGTACTATCCATGCTATCAAGCACAGCTTCTTTCAATTATTGGATGTTCACCTTTATATCACCTATGATGGTATCAAGCCAGTGAGTTCTTTGCTTGCCCCTTCTTTTTGATCCAATAACCATTCCTAGCATTATTGACTTCTCCCAGGAGGAGGAGGAGGAGGAGATTTATAATTGGACAGACTTCGTTGGGCTCTACCCCATATTTGGGATATGCCAGAGAGTAGTACAGGGAAACATAGAAGCCTTTACACACCTATCATTAGAACTTATTTTCCTTTCTTTCCTTTCACTCTTGGCATAGCTGGGGTGATAACTGACACTTCTTTTGCAGGATTCCTTTTGACACAGCAGAATCTTGCAGCTGAGGCAAGGCCAGAATTAATAATCTGTGTGAGCAAACACACAGCTGCTGTTTGTGGAGAGAGATTCTATTAACGAACAGTGAATTCTCATAATTAGCAGAGCGGTTTCTACAGCTGCCCACCTGACCCCAGACTACACAAATTGTGTGTGGTGTTCGGCCTGTAAATCAATCTTATCTAATTACTATAAGTTATTTCCCAGTCCTAATGGCTAGAAGAGTAAAAGTAAGGCAGGCAGTTCCTTAGTCCTCACCCAAGAAATTGTTACGGTACTCCTGTTTGATCCACCTTTACATGGAAATTCATATTTTGTGTATGAATGTTTCTAGAGAAATGGAAAAGTAGCTTATTATTTCAAAGGTCAAATATTATTCAAGACATTTTGCTGGATGGTGACTAAGTGACTAAGAATGAGTATTTGCTATAATGTTCCAGTAATAGTAGTAGTAGTAGTAATAGTAGTAGTAGTACATTTTCTTGCACTACTGTGCACATTGGGCAGCACGTTCTTCCCAATGTTTTCAGTTAGCTGTAGCAGTATTAATTTATTCCAACCAGTGGAATTCTGGTTAGCTGCTTCAAAGACCTCTAAGGTCTTCTCAGCCCACCTGTGCACTCAGAAGACTTAGCCATAAAGTCAATGCTACTTTGCTGTCTTGGCTTCTCTGTGTAAGTAACATCTGTGCAAGCAAATGCATATCCAGAGCACCATGGGAAAACCTTGGAGTACTTTTGTTCAGCCTTCAAGATGCCTCTTTGTGGCTTGAAGGAGTACATCCAGCTGGATATTTTGTTTGCACATGAAGCACCTTGTCAAATATCCTGTACACTCCTACTAAATATCATTGTGTGCATCTCTCTCAGCTCTTCACTGTCTAGAAATTCTTCTTTGTTGTATCTGCTCACCTCACTCAACAATGATTGATATGATTAAGAAGTATCAATAGCAGAAACTGTAAGTGTGAATGCTTGTAGAAGTTAGGTTTTCTAGTTACTGATGCTAAATTTGTGTCAGTGTTATTTGAGGCCTATGTGTTTCCAAACATTTTAAATAATGTTATTGCATAATAAATCTTAAAGAGTTTCATAGTAGGTTATCCAAAGGAGCATTTAATTTACATGATGTATTTGCTTGAAGACCTGATACAGCAATGAGAATTGATAGGCTGGAGAATACTATAGATACGACCTTTCTCATGGAAATGTCATAGTTCTGAAATACCTTTTCTAAGAATATAACAGTTATTTCTCTTACTTTTTGCCTTTTTACTCTCTGCTGGCTTTGGGATGATTTGTATAATAATAACTGTTTCATCTATTGCTCTGTCACTGAAATTATTTTTATATTACTTTAGTTGAGCCTTAGTAGTTACATCTGAATGGGTAATGTTGTGGTTAGGATCCACATTTTTATTTTTAACATGGGAGGGAATTCCAATAGCTGTGGAAGGAAGGAAAGAAGAAAGAAAAAAGGGGAATATAGGTTTGCTGGTGACTTTATGCCATCAAACAATGATGGAGATAACATTTAGGTACATCGCCAGGAGGAAGATTCAGAGTTTTGAGGGATTAACCCAAAATGGGGAAATGGTAGCATTAAAATTTGGTGATTTTTCCTGCCAATTTTGGGGAGTGTGGCAGGGAGCTTAAAATGAGGCTGGGTACATTAATGAAGTGTGTAGGCCATGAATTGGTTACTCTAGATTACGGGTGTCAAACTCGATTGTGATGTATCACAATTTTTTTGCCTTTGCAGAGCCGGGGTGGGCGTGGCCTGCCTGTGACGCATCCAGTCCATGGGCCACCAGTTTGATACCCCTGCTCTAGATCATATGTTGCTGTTTTTCTATTTTAATTGTGTTGTGTTTGAATGTGCTTATATAGTTTTATAAAGTAAGATAAACTGCCTCCTTAAATGATAAATTATCCTGAAAAAATAATTTCAAAATTCATTGAATCAATAGGATGAAATAATAAAATTCATGGTGCTCCAATGATATCATAAAAGTGGCTCCTGTTTAAAGAAATCATTTCATAACCATTCTTGAACTGTTTTTAAATGTCAACTGCAGTCTTATACTTGTTTAATCAGAAGCATGCTCTGTGTAGATAAATAGGATGTACTAAATATGAGACATGTAAAGAAATTCAGTATTAGTTTATGGATTATATATGTTACTGTTTAGTTTGATAAGTGATGAACATGCTAAATCTTTTGCCACTTTACACTGTGATTCTGATTTAAGAAGTCTGTGTATTTATTCTCATTTTTAACTGGACAGGCCAGGGAAATAACTACAAAAGAATTGCACATGAGCATGTTTTATATGAAGATGTTAAAATATGGTGGATGAATGTGTTTCTGTTCTCTATCATCTCTCTGGCAGGAAATACGTAATTCAAGAAAGAAATGTGGGAAGCAAAAACAGGCAGAAGGTTTTCTTCAAAAGAGGGGGAAGTGTTTTAAACAAAGAGTAGTAAGTCTATGTGAGTATTTTAGGAAGGAGTTGTTTCATGGCACAAGAATGAGCAATGTTAAATAGAAGAAGCAGAACGAAAGCAAAATTATCCCAAACAGGTGAGCATACATTAATGGTGCTAATAGTATCATGGCTTCCTACAAATTCATACAATAAATTGGGATGGCTACAAAGAAGACTTTTGTCTTCAACTATATTGGCTGAAAAAATGTTTCATAAACTTTCTTGGAAACTGTTCAGTTGACTATGTGGCTATGTGATTAGCTTTCTGAAAATTGTATTGGTAGCAGAAGTAACATAATTTGAGTATAAATGTGCACATTACAAAGTGATTACACAATATTCTGGTCAGTTCAGTGATGCCTGCACAGCACCACAGGTACTGTGGTAAAGTAGTCCATAGATGAATCAGTCATGATTCTAGCCAACTTTGAGTACCTTCAAGCTTAGGCTCTGCAAAGCTGTACTTCTTCTGGGAGGACATACCACTGAGATTCCATTGGAATAAGAACCAGTGGTTTTGTTAACTTCTCCTGCCCTGGGTGGCTAATAAATTCAAATGAGATAGAGATAGAGAGATGGTAGATAAATGTAATTTGGATCTAGTATGGGATCACCACTTAACATAAGCTTGATTCAATTGTGCAAAAGTGTGGGCAATGATATGATATCTAGATTTTCTTCTGTATAAGAATATAATGTTTTCCATCTCTGTTTGTGTGAGACAGCTAGCATATAATGTATTTTCTATCTTCTCTCAAGGGACTAGACAGGTTGTGTACCTTTATTGCAATGGTTCTCAACCTTCCTAATGCCGCGACCCTTTAATACAGTTCCTCATGTTGTGATGACCCCCACCCATAAAATTATTTTCGTTGCTACTTCATACCTGTAATTTTGCTACTGTTATGAACCGTAATGTAAATATCTGATATGCAGGATGTATTTTCATTGTTACAAATTGAACATAATTAAAGCATAGTGATTAATCACAAAAACAATATGTAATTATATATTGTGAAATATTTATTTTTAATTACAAATAAATGAAATTTTGTCTTGAAGCATGGTGTAGCATGGGTAACAGTCTTAATATAACAACAGTAAACTACATTGCTACATTTTGCGACAGTATGCGTAAAAAGCCAATGTCAGTGCGAAGGTTGAGATTGCTTCTTTCTCACCAGATCAGAAATTCTCGGGGAAGTCTTTGCAAGAGCACAATAAAGATCATCTTCCACAACAGGTCTACTTGTTCTGTGGCAGCCCATCAAATACTGGAATACTGCTATCATGTCTCCCACAAGTCCTTCTTTTTTCTAGACTAGCCAAACCCAAATTCTGCAACCGTTCTTTATATGTTTTAGTCTCCAGGCTTTTAATCATCTTAGTTGCTCTTCTCTGCAACTAAGTCTCAACATCTTTTTTGTAGTGTGATGACCAAAATTGGATGCAGTATTTTAGGTGTGGTCCTGACTCAGAAAATTCAGACACCAGTCTTGCCAGCCCTGGTGGAGAATAGGTGGGGCGGCTACCACTTTCCACCTCATGCTGAATGAAGGATGCGGGATGGATTTTAAGGAAAGGACGGGCCAAAGGAACAGAAAAAGAGGAGGGGGAGTTTGATGCTGTTACCTTGGTATCCACACTGGGCCCCTCCCGACAGCCAATTCGCTCTTTGAAACAACTCAAGAAAGCGGGTTCAGCCGGCTTCACATACGAAACCTGATTCTTTTTGTTCATGATCGAGGATTGAAGAGACAGAAGCTCCAATCACTCGTCCATTTTGCTTCCATACATGTCACGTGGGAAGAGCTGCTCTCAGCGACTTCCTTTCCTTGCTTGCCAATGGTTGCATTCATCTTGGCTTCAGGGCAGGAGCTGCAGCTGCTTTGACACCTAATTTAAAGAGGGCGCCACTTCAGCACTAAATGGAGATGAAACTGAAGGGATAGAAAGAAGAGGATGGTGTCTGAGAGCACCAAGTCAGGTGGCTAAGAGAGGATGACTAGTGAGAGGCTAAAAAGGGTCTACACTGCTTTCTACACATTAGCTGCTCTCTACACCTGTGTGACTGGTCCATATAAGTACATCCGCCTGGAGACGGATAGAGGAGTGGTGTCTCGGTTCCTAAGACCATCGGAAATATGTGTTTTCCGATGGTCTTAGGTGACCCCTGTGAAAGGGTCGTTTGACCCCCAAAGGGGTCACGACCCACAGGTTGAGAACTGCTGCTTTATTGTATGTTATATGTGACTCTAGATGTCTATATGTGAGGATATAATTAGGATAGGTACATACATGTTGCCTCTGCATGTGTGAGTATCTGCTCTCTTCCTGTGATGTGTGTGTGTGTGTGTGTGTGTGTGTGTGTGAGAGAGAGAGAGAGAGAGAGAGAGAGAGAGAGGGAGGGAGGGAGGGAGAGAGAGAGAGAGAGAGAGAGAGAGAGATGGTAGATAAACATAATTTAGATCTAGCATGGGATCACGACTTAACATAAGCTTGATTCAACTGTGCAAAAGTGTGGGCAATGATATGTTGCAAATGATAGAGAAGGCTCAGATCTACTGTATCTCTCCAGATTTAAAAAAAAATCAAATACTATTATCAAATAGGTGATACCACTTAGACCTTTTGGATCTGGAGAGATACAGTAGATTTGAGCCTTCTCTAGTTACTGTGGTACTATTTAAATCCTGCTATGTAGAATGCTATATCTTTGGCCCTTTCAGGAGATCAAGCAAATAGGAAACAAAATTAGAATGAAAATGATTAAGAGGGCAAGAGCAGCCATCCATATAGTCAGCAATGGGTAATCATTTTGTTGTTGAATTTTGTCTATTTGTCAGCTGCTCTATGCATCTACTGACCCCAGGAAAAGGCTCTGCTCCTGACCTGTTATGACTTCCTTTTTTTGCATGCATATTTTAGACTTATTACAAAAGGTTTCATTTACAATTTACAGGCTGAGCAGCAATGATGACATTATGTAGAGGTCAGCCTCAGTCACACCCTCCAGTGATGGAATTATAATCTAGACAGCTGGAGAGCATTCCCAAGACGATTGAGGGAGATGGTTCCTTTAAAGCAAAATAAATCCATCAGACATATTTCATGTGCCTGAAATATTAGGAGATATTTGGACTTGAAGATGTTTAGAAAAGAAGGATTGAAGAAAAAGAATGCATCCTTTTGATAGCAATAAAACTCAAATTTTATGCCTTTATTTTCATATTTTCCAAAGCCACTCCCTCTTCTAAGAGGAGTTTGGTCAACCTATGACCCATTTTGTTGTTAGGTTCTTATCTATGTGACTTCAGTTTTAATGCTCACCACAACTAGCAGCAATGCCAAAACTTCAAATATTTTTTTTCTTAATGGGAAAAGCAAAAGAGCAAAAACAACTGGGAAGCTATGGAGCCAATAGAATAGCTTGAGTTTCAAATAGAATTACTTAATGATTATTTTTTGTTCTTTAAGATAAAATAACATTCTGTCACTTTTTTTCAAAGTGAACCATAACTCTCAGTTTTGTGCTTAGAGATGATTCAAACAGACATATCAGACAAGATTAATATGAGATTGACTAATTTTGAGTTGATTTTTTGTGGAAAACTGATCATTGTTTTCAAATATAATGTGAAGCAGGCGACAAATTAGCCCAACTGACTTTACAGTAGGATAAAACATGTAAGTTCAGTTTGTATGTGCTGTGCAAGCCTAGAAAATTGGTTCATTGACTAAACCATGATTAACCATGGGCCAAATGTTCTGTGAACATAGAAATTGTGTTTGCATTTAGGAAATCCATCAACATGATTTTATTTCATCAGGATCTGAGTGCTAGAGTGTAGTGAGTGTACATTTGTCGAATACTATGTTCTGTGATTGTTTCGTTTGTAATCATATTAAATTGTCAGTTGTTTTTAAAGTTTTGAGTTATTTATTATTGCATTGACTTGCTCATGGACATAGTCCAAGATCATCCAGTTTGGGATAGTCTGTAAGTACTGCAAAGGGAATGTGGTTTAACATTTCCTGTTTGGCTATTTAACATTTCAAAATCATTATCCTCTAAGAACTTGGAGTGAATGATTTTAACCTGAGAATTTAAACCTATGATAAAGGCTTAAATAGCTTCTTCCATTCATCCTTTGCTTATTCCAGTTTGCTGTAGATTAGGTATTTTTGTCTTTTTAAAATAAACATTCAGAAGTAAGGGAAAAAAAAACCCTCTCATTGTAACATTATTCTGATGACACAATTATTTTAAAGCTGTCAAACTGTAGATATTCACGGATGTTAGCTATCATTCTGTTAAGCTACATGAAAACTGAGTAAATCTGAAATTGGAATTTTCTCATCTTGAATGCCTTCTAATTGTTAATAAAATTAATTTGGCTTATTTTGTCATTTCATTTTCTTAAGATGCTGCTTTTGCTTTCTTAATATAGACGTTGTCTGGTTACTGTCTAGAGCATTTCATTTCCCAAGAAAATGTGGTGCTTCATCTAAGAAATGTAAGCAAATTGAATAAGCAGCTGAATCCATACTTTTGTTATTTGTTTCTTCATTCCAGACTACCCTCAGCCCATATCATCACAATAATTGGTAGAATTAATCCACATATCAGTAATTTCTTCCTGCCTTCTATTTCAAGTCCATGACTAAAAACAGACTCTGTAAGTTTCAGCACAATGACATACAGGTAATCCTTGATTTAGGATAATAATGGAGTCTGACCATTACAAACGTAAGTTGTGGTAGTCATAAAGCAGGCCACTCACATCATCAACACTATTTTACAACCTTTTTGCAAATATACACATCATTTGTAAAGTAAACCCAGTATTCACTATGGGATATTTTTGTTGAAAACCAGAAATAAATGTACACCATTTGGGCAAAACTGGTCATATGACTACAGGTCACTGCAAATGATCTTAAATGTGGGCCAGTTGCTGTGCATCCAAAATACAGTCACATGACCATGGGGTGCACAGCCATCAGAACTTTGGAACTGGGTCATAAGTACCTTTGGAAGAGGCGTAACTTCAAACATTTACTAAGCAAACTGGTGATATGTCAAGGACCACCTCTATATGGGAGGCTTTAAATCAAGATGGCAATCATGACTGTATGATTGAAAACTATATATATATGTTTTCTGAGGTTTTCGCAGGTGTTTATATGTAGGTCTTTCACCAGCCTGAAGATGACGAATGGGACTTTGTCAAAACGTCACCAAGACACTTCCAATTTTACGCAGGAGAAAATCCGAATAACCAAAGACCTACAGACACACACACACACACACACACACACACACACACACACCTGCTGTTCCTGGATATTCTCCTCCATTCTTACTCCCTTCTCAAATATCCCCTCTCCATCCGTGAATGTGCTTCCAATCTTACGTGCCTCATCTTTTCTGTTCTTTTCTCTCTCCCCTTCTCTTTTGATCAGTCCCCTGGGGTCGGGCATACCCCTCCCCCATATTCTGGGCCATACGATCAATTCTGCTGTTCCCGAGAGTCTTCCCTGGTCCCCCTCTCCTTGCAGTCCCCCATCACATCCACCTCCTCTTCCTTTACTACCCTTACCTGTCTGTGACCCTAATGTTCCCTCATCTGTCCCCACCTGTGATGTGTCTATGGGATCCTCCCTATGTCTAGTCATGTAGTGAATACCACCCCCACCAGTCCTGGTTTCGCCTTGACAATCGGCATCCGTCTCTTGACATGCTCTTCCTGCACTCTTAGTGCCTGGTACGCCGAGGGCAGTTCTATACATCGGTTGATGGAGTCTGTGTTGGAAAACCAGGCCTCCTTTAGTAAACGTCCTCCTTTGGAGGCGTCCTGGGCAACGGCTTCTGCCTCCTTAAAATCAAAAGAATGTCCGGTATTAATCATGTGCGTCCATATTTGAGAGTATTGCTCCTGCCTTCTGACAGCCAATTTATGTTCATGTATCCTAGTTTTTATTCGTTTGGCTGTCTCCCCCATATAATTACATTGGCAGTTAAAAGCAATGGTGCCCTTCATACGACAGTGTATAGAAAAGTCACTCACACCGACAGGATGTTGCACTATATGAGCAATCACCCAGCAGCCCACAAGATCTCATGCATTAGGATATTATTTGCACGTATAGACACACACTGTAACACCAGGAGGGCTAAGCAGAAGGAGCGTGCACATCTTTATCAAGTGTGTAAGTGGAATGGCTACCCAACTAGCTTCATTCGGAGGTACAGCAAACGTCAAGAACCCCGCAGGGCACCGAATGATCCAGGGACAATGGCCCGAACAACAATACCATATGTCCAGGGAGTATCGGAAGCAACAGCGCGCATATTGGCACCTTATAATATTAAAGTTGCTCACCGGCCTGATCAAACACTCCTGATGAAAGTCATGCGCCCTAAAGAGCCATTGCCAAAGGAAGAAAGATCAGCGGTCGTATACAGAGTGCATTGCAAAGACTGCCAATGTAAGAGAACATCAATAAGAATGGTCGATGAAAGGAAGGAGCAATATGTTAATCAACAGGTGGGAGGATTGAAGGAAGGGGGGGGAAGGATGACAGGAAGGGATAACAAAGGGTGCATGAATCGGCAGGCTGGGAGAGGAGGGGGGTTGGAGGAGGGAGTTGAAATAGGAATCGGCAATGGTATGCAAAAACGGCAGGAAGAGCCCAACAGGATTAGTGTAGTGCCGAACCGGAGGAGGCACCTTGCATTGGATAAGGAGGAGGGATTGGGGAGTGTGTTAATGATAACAGCGCAGGGAGGGGGAGACAGCACAAGGATGACAAAGCAGGAAAATACAATGTTAGAGTGCAAAAAAGAGGGGGCGGAACAGGCAAAGCAGTCACAGGCAGTCAGGAAGAGTGGCCCTGTCACGAGGGCAATGAGTAGGCAATTTGATCAGCAAGGGGATAAAAAGAACTTCCCACCCCCTAAGCCCCACTCTGAGGACGCTGGCAGAGGACCAGCGAAACATGGCCACCAGTTTGACTTTGTGAATGTTCGCGTTATGTCTGAGGATGCCACTAAGGGACACTTTGAAGTCCCCCCAAAGACGAGCACAGAAGAGGAGAGTGAGAACGTGGGGAATCAGAATGCAGAGATCTGGAGACCTGGTGTCTGCCTGAATAACGTTCCTATCAGCAATGGGGAAGAGCGTGCGATAGGGAGGAGGGATGAATTGAGAGACGGGGTAAGCACCCGATCACGCAGCAAACAAATGGAACGGTGGAGAACTGTCGACACGAAGATTGCCAGCACGGAGGAGGAGGGCATAGACCCCCAAATATGCAACACCCGTATGAAAGTTACTCATGACAGTGGAAGAGTGAGAAGAAAGGGTGTGGAGCAGGGATTGGGAAAAGCGTGTGTGTGGGGGAGCGTCTGTGAGCCCAGGGAAGCTGGTAACACTGATAGAGGAGAAACAGATGCCCCCAGGGTGGAGAATGAAAACAAAAAGGGGAGGAGGGTCAGTACTATGGAAGGAAATAAGGATAAAGGGGTGGTGGAGGAGATGAATACCAGTAATGAGATAGTGGAAGGAATGATCTGGAAGAACCATAGAAGGAAGCGTAAGAGAGTAATAAAGAAACATCTGGAACACTAATTAACCGGCCGGGACCGGTGACGCGGTCCATGAGCTGGGTGCAGATGCTGGCAAAACCCATTTAAGTCATCATTGTTTACTGGCTCCTTAGCCCTGATGATGTTTGGAGTTTCCAAACGAAAGCTTGGCAGCTTTTAGTAAAGTATATTTTTTATTTGTACCATGTGTATATATATATATAAATATATGTGTGTATATATATATATATATATATATATATATATATATATATACACACACATATATATATACATATATATATATATATATATATATATATATATATATATATATATATATATATGTGTATATATATATATATATATATATATGTATATATATATATATATATATATATATATATATATATATTATATATATATATATATATGTTTTCTGAGGTTTTCGCGGGTATTTGTATGTAGGTCTTTGATTGTTCGGGTTTTCTCCCACGTAAAATTGGAAGTGTCTTGGCGACGTTTCGACGAAGTCCCATTCGTCATCTTCAGGCTGGTGCTTTCAGCTTCGTGCTTTGAGCAGCAATGTGTGGTCTTAGCTGTTTATTCCTTTTAACTGCCAGTGGGGGTATGAACTGATTGGGTGGGAGCTTGGCTGTGTTCTGATTGGGTGGAGGTGTGTTCTGAATGGTTAGGGGCTTGGCTGTGCTCTGATTGGCTGGGGGAGTGTTCTGTTTGGTTGTGCTCAGGTTAGTCTGAGTTGCAGAGGGGTTTAAGATTTTGGGCTGCCTTGCTATTTTCTGGCTTCGCGTTCGTGGTCGTGTCTCCTCTTCATGGAGGGTGTCAGTTTGCTTCATGTATGGATTGGAGGGGTTTAAAGTGGCTAATGATGCAGCTGTGGTCTGGCTTCTGGTTTGTGGTCGTGCCTCGTCATCAGTGTGGCTTTGGGTTTGTTTTTTGCGTGGATGTGTGGTGGTGACATCCTGTGTGGTTTTTGTGAGTGTGGGTCTGGTATCAGACTGTCTTTGTTCATACACTGCCATACACTGGTGTTTTGGCACCTATCAATGTTTACATTCGTGATCACCTCTGCTTTATCTATCCAAGAGTGAGAAACCTTTAGAGATACACTTCATATTTTCAATTGGGGCAAGACCTGTAGCAAATTGGGCAATGGTTATATCATCCATGTGGGGATATTTAGGATTCTGAAATTCCTTTCTAGAATCTGGATGTTGAGATTGAAATTTTCCTTTGGTTTTTATATTCAAAATGCTGGGACAGGCTACTGATCATTTTAGCAATTGTATTGCAGAATTATGGAAAATATCCTGAAAAACCATAAAAAGGGGGCTGAAGAACTGCATGCAGCTCTGGGACCATAAGTTATATCCTCCTATTTAGCCTGATAAGGAATCCTACAGGATGCCACAATTTGCCTGATATTTTCAATGACTGTTGAGTCAATCTAACAACGATCCTTTGATAGTACTACTCATTTGCAAGCTATTTCCAACATATTATTATATATAGTTGAAACGCATGAAAATCAGGCATCCATTGGGGTGGGAGAGGAGCTAAATGGCAAAAAGTAGCATTGCACTATTGTGATGCAAAATCCACCCCTTTGGAGCATGCACTGTTATGTCATATGTATGAAGGGAAAACAATTTCTGCTTTGGTGACTTTGACAAAAATATCATGTTTTGCCACACTCTGATAGAAGCCTGGGGTTTCTCCCTTCAACATTCCTTTTTAGTCTTTTACCTTCAGTGGCTTTAAATGTCTAGGAGGAGAATGAAGAGGAAGAGGAGGAGGAGGAGGAGGAGGAGAAGGAGGAGGGTTTTCTGAGTCCACATATGGCTCTGCTATGAAACACTGTCATTCACAGAGATAAAGATCTCCATCACCCTTTACCCCTTAAAACAAATCATTTTCAGGTAAAACATATTTAAAATAATTGAAACCAAAACATTAAATTGGGAACAGATGTTTCAAATTGACCCAGAAATATTGAAGTACTTTGGTAATGAATACACAGAGCTCACTTTTCTGAAACACAGCCAAGCTTCCTGTTTTCCTAAAGAGTGCATATTTCGTATTGCTTGTGCCTCTTTCCTCATGTTACATAAATGAAAAGATTATCTGCTTTGTCAGTGGTGACCTATGCAAAAGAGATTGTCTAGAGTTAGGTATGGAATAAAAAAATTAATTCCATCCATATTGGAGGACAGCCTTCAGACAAATTTCCTGCCAAGCTCTGAGGATTCATTGTTGCATTCCCTTCAAACCCAAATTTTGCAATTGAGTTTTCTGAAAGGAGGAGGAAGAAGAGGATACACATTTGTATGTTAGAGATAAAATGCAATTTAAATGGCATACATTGGATAAAATAATTTTCAAACTGTTTGTAGTCACAAAAACAGCTGTTTTGAAAATAAGCTAAAATGAATGGAGGATGAAGAAAAACAGAAGCCATTTGAAGAAACTAGTTTATGGATTTACATGATTTGGGCTTATAAAGATTTCATAATCGAAACTTCTTGAAAAATTCAATCAAGTGAAATTTCTTGGATGATATTTTTTAAAAAATACTATTCTGTAACCCTTTATTGCTATGTTCTTGATCTGAAATCACAATTTATTTTTATTCAAAATGGATGGAGTCTCATTTTATTTCTGAATTCTTATCCTTGTTGACAATAGTTCTTACATAGATCATAGATTGTGCTGCAGCTGCCAAAAAAGCCAACACAGTGCTAGGCTGCATTAACAGAGGGATAGAATCAAGATCACGTGAAGTGTTAATACCACTTTACAATGCCTTGGTAAGGCCACACTTGGAATACTGCATCCAGTTTTGGTCACCACAATTTAAAAAAGATGTTGAGAATCTAGAAAGTGTGCAGAGAAGAACAACAAACATGGTTAGGGATCTGGAGGCTAAAACATACAAAGAACAGTTGCTGATATTGGATATGTCTAGTTTAATGAAGAGAAGGACTAGGGTTGAAATGATAATAGTGTTTCAATATCTTAGGGGTTGCCACAAAGAAGAGATAGTCAAGCTAATCTCCAAAGCACCTGAAGGCAGGACAAGAAGCAATGGATGGAAATTAATCAAGGAGGGAAGCAACCTAGAACTAAGAAGAAATTTCCTGACAGTTAGAATCAGTGGAATAACTTGCCTCCAGAAGTTGTGAATGCTCTAATATTGGAAGTTTTTAAGAAGAGACTGGACAACCATTTGTCTGAAATGGTATAGGATTTCCTGCCTGAGTAGGGGGTTGAGTTAGAAAACCTCCAAGGTCCTTTCCAAGTCTGTTATTCCATTCCATTCCATTCCATTATCACAGCTAAGTGAACAAAAAGCTGAAATAGCTGGCTGGTTATCTTTTCATGCCATAAAGACCAAAAGGCTCCATCTCAGTGTAGAAACCTGTAGGAAGTCAGGCTTTGCGCTGACCATGGATAAGGATTCCAGGCCATTCAAAAGCTTCCATACATGAGTAATAATGTATGTGTTTATGAAACCTATGGTTAATCCCATTAGTTTCTGAACATTAGACAGAAAAAAAAATAGATGAAAGTGTAGTGGGATCAGAGATTTATATTTTTAGATGCAAATGCAACAGAAACAATTGGTTTAAGTAAATAACTGCTTTAGCACAAATTAATTTTCTAAAAATGAAATGAGTGAATTATTTTGCTGTCCACATAAGCTATTCATGCCCACTAATGTGAACTGAACATAGGATGATGCACACAGTAAAAAAATGTGTGAGATTGCTCCCCTGGGTGTGGAAAGTTAATTGCAATCTTAATTGCAACTTAGAATAGAAGAGCAATAATTTGGTACTGCTCCTATGACCACATCTCATCACATTATATTTATATTTGCATGAATTTCATACTATATTATTGAATTAACAAAGCAAAAGGAAAGAAACTTCTTAATCTTTCAAAGACAAAGTGTGGCATCATTGCTAAGCCTTTCTTGAGCAAAATGCGTCTGTGAGGTGGAATTGCTATTCATTTCATAGCAGTACATTAATAAGGGTTATTTGTCTTGATCTGAATTTAGGTCTTTGACCTTGACTCAAAGAGATTCTGAGATTCTGTACATCAACTGCCTTGATCTTTTCAATCTGAAAGATATCTTCATTTTTCACTTACAGTAACTGTGGCTAAAGCCAAGCAACATTTTTGTGTTATGAATTGTACAATGCATCTTTGTTAATCCAACATTTATAGATTTCTTATAAAGCATGTAAATGATAAAATATTTATTTTAGTTGTTTAATTTCATTGTTCTTAATAGAATGTAATGACTATGTGTGTTGTTGATATGGAGAACTTTTTGAGAACACAGTAAATTATATATTTTCTTAATGCAAGCATTAATAATGTGAATAAAATTATGTATTTTCCAATAGTGCCATCAGCACTAAAAGCATTTAAGTTACTTAATACCTAGTGCAACAACACAGTAACAGCAGAGCTACCAATAGCAGAGATGAACAATAATGGAACAACATATGGGAGAAAGCCGACACAGTCCTAGACTGCATTAACAGAGGTATAGAATCAAGATCACGTGCAGTATTAATGCCACTTTATGATGCCTTGGTAAGAGCACACTTGGAATATTGCATCCAGTTTTTGTCTCCACGATATAAAAGGGATGTTGAGAATCTAAAAGAATATAGAGAAGAGCAACAAAGATGATTAGGAAACTGGAGGCTAAAACATATGAAAAATGATTGCAGGAATTGAGTATGTCTAGTTTAATGAAAAGAAGGACCATTGGTGACATGATAGCAGTGTTACAGTATTTGAGGGGCTGCCACGAAGAAGAGGGGTGAAACCTATTCTCCAAAGCACCTGAAGACAGGACAAGAAGCAACGGATGAAAACTAATCAAGGACAAACCTAGAACTAAAAAGAAATTTCCTGATAGAACAATTAATCAGTTAAACGACTTACCTTCAGAAGCTGTGGATACTCCATCATTGGAGGTTCTTAAGAAGAGATTAGATAGCCATTTGTCCAGAATGGTGTAAAATCTTCTGCCTGAGCAGGTGGTTGGACTAGAAGACCTCCAAGATCTCTTTCAACCCTGTTGTTCTGTATATATATTTATCAAATACATTTTGGTTATACAAAGTTCCTTAATTAGGATTAGATTTTGTGCTAGTGGTGCTTAAAATTATTTTATGTCTATCTTATTTCACATTCTTATCTACATTCCTTTCTATTAAAACTAAAAGTATCAGAGTCTGGATGTACATTTTTGTTGGTTTAAAAAAGAGGAATTGCGAGGGTAATCTTTGAAGATACTTTGCCCAAAGGATTCCTACTAGATAAAACAATCACATCAGCAACTGCAGAATATCCTCTTGACTTCAGACCAAGCTCAACTATTGGTGTCAAAGATTTCCTTCAGCCATGACTTGGGGCCAGAATCTCTTTTAAAAAGCATTTACCCATATACAGTCTATGCTTGCATTATTATAGGAGGCACTTATTTCAATTTCCCCCAAACAAGTGGAAGTAAGTGGCAGCTTCGAGGGCAAAAGCTTATTTTGCTTTCACTATCCAACATCTGGAATGCTGTCATTTACAGTATGTATATATTTGTCATACTGCAAATCTATGAATCCAGGAAAATTTTCCCAGGAGTCATAACATTGGCCAGATGTCCTACTCTGTGATTGCAGAAGGCACAGGGCAAATTTACTGGAAAAAAAAATCTGATATGGGATTCTTTCTCCTGCCTTTCCATGAACCTCTGAAGCTTTTTAGTCTTTTCCCCTAAGGCTGAGAAATCTTGGCAAAAGACCTCACTCCTGGTGATCTGTGTATGAGGATTGGCCAGGAGGTTGAGTAGAAGCTTTTCATTGGGCTCCTGATCCAGGGAGGTAGATAACAATCTTCAGGCTCATCTAAATATATTCCTTTGCGTTAAGGAAAATGGAATTCATATTTTAAAGAAAATGATACGAAGCTGTAAGGCAATGATTATTGTTTTTCATTTCTACCATACCATTCTGTTGTATACAAGGTTTGGAGGCTTCTGGGACTCTTTTCATACCATTAAGTTCAGACCTCTGCTCCATCCATTCATGATTTTCCCTGAGAAATTTCTTGGGTTAAAAATTTAAGAAAGGAAACTTGGAAATCAAGGATATCATCTATGTTGGAATGTATACTTCAACCAATACAGGTAGTCCTCGACTTACAACGGTTCATTTAGTGACCGTTCAAAGTTACAACAGCACTGGAAAAAGTGACTTGTGACCGTTTTTCACAGTTACAACTGTTCCTGCATCCCCATGGCCAAAATTCAGACTTTTAACAACTGACTCATATTTATGACAGTTGCAATGTCCTGGGGTCAGGTAATCTCCTTTTGTGACCTTCTGACAAGCAAAGTCAATGGGGAAGCCAGATTCACTTAACAACGATTGCAGTGATTCACTTAACAACCATGGCGAGAAAGGTTATAAAATGGAGCAAAACTCATTTAACAAATGTCTTACTTAGCAACAGAAATTTTGGGTTCAGTTGTGGTTGAGGACTACCTGTACTAAGAAATAAGAGTGCTAATAGTTCTGATAGGGAGCAGTTTGAATTGTCTTTCCTAAATTATCTATTGGCCTTTTATTCTTATTATACACATGCATGCATGCGCGTGCGCAGACACAGACACACACACACACAGAGAAATTAAAGTATATCTTAACTATTTATCTTAAGATATATTTACCTATAAGTACTTTGATTTAAAAAAATAAGCAGATTGATTCACCTTTCTTATTAAAGAGCCAGCCTTCTAATTTGAATATTTAGTCACCATATTTAATTTATGGCTAAGGATATCCCCAAAGGAAAGTTACCTTGGAAATACCATGTGGTGGATAAGCAACAATTCCATGCAAATGTTATTTTGTGTCACTCTTAGGAAAGGATAAATCTTATCTGCTTTGTTGTCTGTTTTGTTTGCATTGTTTTTCCAACACAAGTTCATGCCATCCTGTTTCTTTACCAATTTGGGCATAAAACTGAAAGTCTGCCTGAAAAACATGTAACTGTTTGTCCCGAAATCCCCACATTTTGCAAAACAAATTAGCCTAATATATGCTATTTTGCGTTATTATTGTCATTAGTTTAAGCTTTTCTTCCCAATGAGTTTTCCTTCATATATGCTTTTGTTGTGCATGTGTGTTTTTTAATCAGAGAATTGCACTGTAAAATTTAGTGAAGTGTGAAAAGATAATTGTGTTCTGATTTTTAAATTAGCTTGGGAAATGCAAATTAGGTTAAAGTGCAAACCAAATAAATTTCTTCCTATCTCTAGTCACCACTGTAGCCCCACAGAAATACAATAATTTATAAACACTCTGCCCCTTTATCAAAACCAAACCATTCATATTATAGTATTTAATCCAACATGCACCGAACATTGTGTTTGAATGCTGATTATAAAATTATTGCTATGCTGCAGTTTAAAGGAAAAGGACTATGCTTCATTTTTACAAAATCTTATTTTTAAGTTTAGGTGAAACCCTTTCTTTTTTTGTTCCACAATTCACAGGTAAACGGGTACATAAATCCCAAGAAAAATTACACACCTGTATTGACATATGCTTGCTGTAATATGTAGTAAAACTGCCTCCCATTCAGTCTAATGAGAAGTGCTATTTTGGCTTGTCAGAATCATCAAAATGTAATTAAGTCCATGAAGATTCAGGTAAGTGCAAAAGATATGCATCTAATTAAAAAAAATAAGAACAGAAGTGGAGACTTTAATCAATTGCTTTATCTTCATTTTTGCTTTATTTTTACACATACATATACAGACAGCAAAGAACACAATTACTGTGACATAAAATAGAAATGTATAATTTGGGAGGAGACATGGACAAAAAAAAAGAGTTCCACGAAGACATGAAAGTCTAAAAAACAAAAAAAGTATAGGGGAAAAGCTCTCAGAACAGAGAATCAATGTATAGCGTACATATGGAAATAATGACACAATTGTTTACTCGCTGGTTTTAATGATATTCACTTTCTCCAAATCATAATGTGGAAAATGTGAGGGCCAGATGTTAAGCCTTCAGCACAGAAGCAATGAACACTGGAAGGTCCATTGAAATAATTTCTCCTGACACTAAAATATAATGTATTTTTTCCAATGTCTTAATATTGGGCACATCACTTTGCTTTTTTGCTGTTGTTGAAAGAATTATTTTTATTCGCAGCTTTAGATTTTTATATTTTTACCTTGGTTCAACAACAAATTTACATATTTACTGGAATCTGCAGATATAAAACCGGTAAAACACGCTGAGCGTTATTAGAGGTAGATTATAATCCATTACTATTGTTTCAATTAGCAATGTAAAAGTGACCTGCAGTGTTCAGATGACCCATTAATGGATTTAAATGCTTTCAAATATTAATGCAGGTTTTCTAAAGATGAATCCCAAACCCATTATTCCTGGAATAACTAGGAGCTGAAAAGCTGGCAATGAATGTGCATTATATGGAAAGGCTCATGGTTAATTAAATGAATACCTAGCATTACACTAGTCACTCCAGTGCTACAAAAATTATGTCTCATTGATTTTTACATTCCAAGTCCGTGATTCAATTTACTTCTGCAATTTGTGTCGTTGTATCAATAAAAGAGAGCTTCTTGAAGATGGAAGCATTAGAGAAGGCTAAAGACATTAAGGTTCAATGAAAGCTACACTTTTCTTAGGGATTTTTCCCCCCATACTATTGAAATATCATTTATAGGCAGCACTTTGTTATATATTATTAATACAAATTTTGTTTGCTTCCATCTGCTCTCTTTATTTCTTTTTATAGACAGAGATTGGAATATTAGCAATGGCTTCAGAGTGAGGAGCTTTCAGTTGCTTTCAGTAACATCAAGAACAAAACACAACACAATCTTGTTATTTCATGTTAAATGAACTAGAAGGGCCACATTCAAAGAGAAACAGGGCACATGGAATTAAAAGTAGGACAGTTAAATGTAACTATAAAATGTATTGATGTATGAGAATAATTTTTAAAGGCAGCTTAGTTATTCAGTTAAAATAGACTACCTTAATGTGATTTTATAATTCACTTTTGAACATTATTTTTTTTAATTATATCAGTTCAAAATATTTCTTTGTATCTCTGCAAAAGGCATATTTGATCCACGGTAATTTCACTGATTTTCCTTCCCTAGGCTGGAATGTCCCATAGCCTATGCTTAATGGCAAATGGGATTCTCTCCCACAAGTGATCTGAACAAGGATCCATGTGGGTTGTAATTGATTATCCTTTTGCACTCCCAAATGCATTTGTGGTTCATCCCTTCAAACAATTCTGAGGCTAAGGTCCCCTCGATAGATGGGGATAATATATGAAAGTGATTCTGTACATTGTTAGAACCAGGGCATTTTCAAAACCACTTAATGGATGCCCAGTTAGAATATTCCCACTACACAAATGAAGCTATAGTCTACTTATAGGCTACTTGATTTTCTTGAAAAAAATGTACTTAACAGCAAAGTTGTTTAGATGAATAGAAACTAAGCATGTGGTACTCTTTTAATTTCAGAAAGATGAAGATGGAGCATATTGCTTGGCATAGGCCACTGGCTATTTCTCATTACAGCAGCGGTCCTAGAAGATTTTCAAAAAGCAATGTGTCCAACCACTGGCAAACAAAGATGAGTGGTTGAGCTGACCAACCATAGACACCCCCCAAAACATTAACTGAGGAGAATGAAAAAGCTGAGAGACCATGAGATAACAACTGAGAAATAATTTCATGAAACACATTGTTTTGCAATTCTCTTCTGCAACTGAGATAACAGCCTCACTTGGACTATCTTGGGACTTGTGGAATCTCCTCAGACAAATTATAATCAGGAGAATTTCTGAGGAAGGGAAGGGAAGAGAAGATCAAGACGGCAGCCTTTTATGAGTGCGGTATGTGCAACACATGTAAAAAAGGAAAAAAAACTTTGGTTGCATGGACATGCCTGCCATCATTATTTTTTCATCTTTCCTTTCCCTGCTGGATGACCTGCCTAAATCCTATTAAAACATTTAGCAGCAGTTCATATTAATCATCTACTTAATATAAAAGGATACAGGGAGTGAAGAGACTCCATTCCTATTATGAAGAACATGAAAGTTAGAAAAATCTCTTGCTCAAATGCTTGCTGGGGTAGTAATGGTTTTTGCCACTCACAGGATGAACAAGGTCTGAGAACTTTCTGATCTCTTAATCTCATCTGATTTGTGCTCTGTGGCTATCATGGCTGCTGGAACTATATTATTCATCTCTCAACTAAAGATATAGAACTCAGGTTTTAGTTTGGTGTTTCTGTTCTGCATTTGGAAAATCCTGACCATCTCATGTCACATTCAGCCACATAATCAGGCTAAATGAAATCTGATGCCCTGTTTAATCAGATGGCTTGTTTACTATAAATGCCATAATTAGCCTTATGCAACATTTTCTGTGAGTGCTCTTTTCCTCTTTGGACTGCACTGTACTGGCAGTGTAGTTCTATCTCCAATCATGTTTTAACCAATATACCTTCATCCAATGTTTTCAACTTTTGTCTTTCATCCAGATCATTAGAACACCTAAAGGTTTATAGAGCTACCATGTAAACCAAGATTATTAACCCAGAATACAAAAATTAAACTCAAATTGTGATATCATCAAGAGGTTTTCCAGATTTTTCCAGACCAAATCTTGTCTAAACTAAATTGAACAAATTGAACCAAACCTAAATTGGACCAAATAAATAAATCAATAAATACATTTTAGAAAGACCTGGTAGTGACAAGAATTAAAAAGAGGCTAAGATCAGTAGCCCTATATTATTCCTTCCTTTATCTTTCATTTACAATTGTACCAGAAAATTCAGTATTTTCCAAAATTTAAAGTATTGGCTAGAAAAGGGTCTCCTCTACTATAAACAAACAGAGGTGTTCACTATTCATATCAAATCCACAGTCAATATAGCAGCCACAACTATACAATTGAAGCCCCACTGCTTTTTAGCATTCATTACATGACACTCATAAAAAAGAGTAGGGCATTGATGGCACAGTTGTGGGTGCCATCTTGACATTTTTGACCTCTTGCAGACATTTGTGTCAGCCACTCAGACATATTTGGTTGAACTAATATACAAGAACAAGAGATCTAGTTTGGGATAGTGGTTAAGGCATCAGGCTAGAAACCAGGAGATAGCAATATCAATATTGCTATTTGTCAATTTGCTATTGACAAAATTAGTGGACCAGAGGAATGCTGTGGATATAATTTACTTGGACTTCAGTAAGGCATTTGATAAAGTAGATCACAACCTACTACTTGATAAGATAGAAAAATGTGGGTTAGACAGCATCACCACCAGATGGATTCATAACTGATTGACTGGCCGTACTCGTCTTCAATGGAACTGCATCTACATGGAGGGAAGTGTGTAGTGGAGTGCCCCAGGGCTCTGTTCTAGGCCCAGTGCTCTTCAACATTTTAATCAAAGATTTGGATGAGGGGATAGATGGGAAACTCATCAAATTTGTAGATGACACCAAGCTGGCAGGAATAGCCAACACTCCAGAAGATAGTCCTAAGATACAGGAGGATCTGGACAGACTTGGACACTGGACACTATCTAACAAAATGAAATTCAATGGTGAAAAAAGTAAGGTTCTATATTTTGGCAAGAAAAACCAAATGTACAGGTATAGTATAGGTGGTATCTTGCTCAATAGTAGTAACTGTGAGAGGGATCCTGGAGTCCTAGTGGGCAATCACTTAAATATGAGCCAGCTGCAGCTCACAAAAAAGCCAACACAGTGCTAGGCTGCATTAACAGAGGGTTAGAATCAAGATCACGTGAAGTATTAGTACCACTTTACAATGTCTTGGTAAGGCCACACTTGGAATACTGCATCCAGTTTTGGTCTCCACGATGTAAAAAAAGATGAGACTCTAGAAAGAGTACAGAGAAGAGCAACAAAGATGATTAGAGGACTGGAGGCTAAAACATATAAGGAACGGTTGCTGGAATTGGGTATGTCTAGTTTAATGAAAAGAAGGACCAGGGATGACATGATAGCAATATTCCAATATCTCAGGGGTTGTCACAAAGAAGAGGGAGTCAAGCTATTCTCCAAAGCGCCTGAAGGCAGGACAAGAAGCAATGGATGGAAACTAATCAAGGAGAGAAGCAACCTAGAACTAAGGAGAAACTTCCTGACAGTTAGAACAATTAACCAGTGGAACAACCTGCCGCCAGAAGCAGTGAATGCTCCAACAGTGGAGGTTTTTAAGAAAAGACTGGACAGCCATTTGTCTGAAATGGTATAGGGTTTCCTGTCTGAGGAGGGGGTTGGACTATTATTATTATTATTATTATTATTATTATTATTATTATTAATCATCACCCAGTGAGCCAGATGTTCAGAATGGATTTGGCTTTTTTGTCTACCTATCGAGTCCTTACCAAGGACCTGTGATAGGCAGATGTGGATGTTTGATGGTATTACAGATATCATCAATTGTTATTGTTATTGTTATTGTTATGTTAATGTTAATATTATATCAATAGCACTTAGGCTTACATACCACTTCACAGCCCTCCCTAAGCAATATATAGAGCCAGCATATTGTGCCCAGCAATTTGGGTCCTCATTTCACCAAGGATGGAAGGCTGAATCATTCTTGAGCTGGTCAGTTCAAACTACTGACAGCTGGCAGAATTAGTCTGTAATACTGCATTCTAACCACTGCGCCACCGTGGCTCTTTAGATCATGAATTCTAGTCCCATCTTACACACAATGCGAGCTGGGTGACCTCAACCCAGGCAGTCTCTCTCAGAAACAGGCAATGGCAAACAACTTGTTTTAATGTTTAATGTTTTTATGCTGTAAGCTACCCAGAGTCATTAGATTTGAGATGGGCAGCAAATAAATTTAAATAAATAATAAAATAAAATAATAAAATAAAGTAAAATAATGAAATAATGCCAAAAAGCTGTGCCAAGAACATTTCAGGGACTTATCCATGCTGTCACCAGAAATCAAAAATCCTGACTTCAAGGCATAAAAGGCATAAAAAAGGCATTAAAAAGGCATAAAAAAGGCATAAAAGGCATAAAAAATCTATAAGAACAATAATCTTTCTCCTTCCTATTATAAAAGGAAAATCTGCTTTGGAGAGAACATAAATTAATGTTTCAATTTATGGGCACTAGAATAAGGAGCACAAATAAAGAAATATTGAAATCTGAATTTTTCCAGTAATGTTTTTTTTTTAAAAAAGGGGGAAATTAGGATTACTGTCTTCAAGCTCCTTACCTCAAAATGAATAATTTCAAAGCTAAATGACAAAATGAAGAGCTTTCACATACCAAACAGATTCATTCACTAAATAGGAACATTCATTACTAACAGAGCTTGTAAAGGCACACATATAGATGGATGTTAATAAATCTTGGTTTATATATTTTTATACCTATAGCTATCTCGTGGGGTTAGCAAGCCATAGCATGTAATCTGCTTTTTGATGCTCCTGAGTAATTAACAACGTTATGCTGCTAAAATTCAGCAACACAATTCTTTAAAAACAACACTGAAACAAATGTGACAAGCTTCCAAGAAGATTAATATAACTATTTTACTACCATTGATATACAAACACCCGCACAGACACCTTACTCAAAATATATCAAAAGGAAAGTCAAAAAATTCTACTCATTTCCATCAGGGAAAATAATCACACCGAAGTCACATCTTCTATCAAAGTCCAAGCAATTCACAGAATCACCCCAGATCCTGCTATAATGGACTATAGGACTAGCTTCTCAACAAAAGAAGGAAGGATTCAATTTTCTTGTAGACTCTATCTGAAAGCCAGGGGCAAAGATTATTGTGCCCTACAGTAATTTTTTTTTAAAAAATATAAGAAGACAGAATGGGGGAAGAAAAGGAATGTTAAACAAAAGAAAGCATGTATAATATTTTTAAAAACAGATTTTTCTGGTTCACTTTCAACTTCTGGCTTCTGGTGATTAGAATATGGGTAGAAAACATTCTCAAAAATTGATTAAGCACTGCAGTGATTTGACGACTGCCTGCATCTCTCTTTAGATATTCAATAATTTGAAGTTCTTGGGCAAATTTAAAATGCTTCAAGGCAGACATGCACAAATCTGTCCACTCTACTAAAACTATGGAAAAAAAAAAAACCCACCAGTTAAGGCATGGGATAATGTATTCTGACTGAGGAATTCTGGGAGTTGAAGTTCACATGCCTTAAACTTGTTGAAGTTGAGAAACAATTTCACTAAGAATAGATAAAATGATAAAATCACAATTAAGATACCATGTGATAACTTTTGGATCTGATTATTTATTTACTAAATTTAAATGCTGCCCATCTCATTGTCAAGTGATTCTGGGTGGCTTACAATATTATAAAAATGCAATATAAAGCAATGAGAACATTAAAAATATTCATGTTAAAATTAAAACATTAAAATTAATTTAAAATATCTAGAAAAAAGAGACCAATATGCAAATGGGGTGGAAGTTTGCTATAGTCATTAAAGGCACCAAGCAAAATTAGTTGTGAGTTTTAGTCTCATTTTAAGGACAAAGCCAGCTGGGTAATTTGGGTTAAATAAAATATATTTATTTGTAAATTTCTAAATCAAACTTAAATTTTAACTTTGATCAAAAAACCAATGTGCATTATAGACTACATAATTCAGTGTTTGGTGTTTATTTTCACATTAAATGGCTTTTAGATACAATCATCACTTCTGGCAATCCTGACAACTCAACAAATTTGAGAAGGAATTTGCACATATACACTACTTCCATTCAATGCTGAGTCATCAAGATTTGGAGTTTATGTATGAATAGTTATCACTTCCTTTTTAGAAATACTGAAACATCTCAAAGAATTATAAAATATACTTTCTTATTATTGAATCTGGACTGATCTCTTCCAGTTCTATACTTGTAATCCCTAACATGGATTAGAATTCCCAACAATGTATACACAGAATGTGTTTGAGGAAAAAATATCTACATACATTTTTTCCACTTTAAATGTAAACATGACATGGTGGTTAAAGAAGAATATAATATTCTTTATGTCAGCCTCAACTTATTCTTCTTTGAATTGATGGGAATCTTATGCAACAAATGGCTAGATTTATGTATATATAAGGCATGTCGGTTTTGAATTAATATGAATGAACTTACTCACCATTATTAGGAAATCATCATTTTGGTTTAGGGATAGAGTTAGGGTTAGAAGAGTAATATGAGTAATGTCAGGTTATTGTAGCTAAGCAACAAACCATGGCTAAAACAAATAATAATTTAGCATTTGTTTAATCACAACAACTAAGTTATTTGTCACCAATATTCAATCCATAGATCTATTTTATGGTAAGGAGTAGTGTCATGCTCAGCTCCAAAGTACCTCTTGGAAGTTCCTTTGTGAAATAATGTATCATCCACTTCCAAAGGTTGAGTGAATGTCCTATTGTTTTGCCCTGCATCAATCCAATTGCCTTCTCCGTGCATCCAGTTGCCAAAAGAGGTCTCAGTGCATAGATTACCTGTGAACCTTGGGGAGGCTAATTAGGGTTGAATTATGCCAGCCTAATATGATCAGCATGCCCAGGTCAGTAAGCTATCTCGATTGGTCATTCCTATATTTTAAAAAAATCAGCCAGTATCATAGAGACATGTGGCTACCAAGCTTGAGTGTGGCTGAGAGCACTGGAGACAATGAATAGCACTAAATGGTGCTTATTTATGGCAGAGAGATAACATTCCCTAGGAATCACTTGAAGGTCTGAATATTAAAGAGACAATTTCACCACTATAGCAAGAAATTCCATTATTATTTTCTTTTGAAGGTTATCTATTTAGTAGCTCAGAATCTGCTACTTTAAGAAAGAGGATTCCTCAGACAAATGTTGGAATTTTGTTTTGTTATTATTGGTTTAGTGAGTTAGAATGGATGTGCTATGGACATTCTATATTTTATCTTAAATAAACTCTGCAGAAATCTTCAGCCTTCTTGACTTCTTAAACAAAAAGACAATATGGGGAAACTCCTAATTAGGACTTCGCCAACGTCCGATAACGGATATGGCACAAGAAGAAGAAAAAGAAGGAGAGCAGATTGATATCAAAAGGAGGAAATTTGGCTAACAGAAAATAATACCAATAGCAAAAGCTCAAAAATGTTTCCAAGAGAAATAAAAAAGAAATTCTTAAGCTCCCTGGGAATAGCATACAGAAACAGAAAATCTGAGAGATTGCAAAGTAGGCTTTAGATCATTGTAATCTATTGCCAAAAATGCCTGCTAACGTACATTATAAAATAATAGATGCTTTTAAAAAAGTTATTTCTCACTGAATATTCATGGCCAGTTCTTTTATAACAATTAAGAATTTAGTAAATCCATTACCTATTTCTTAACAATTGCCTATAGAGCAGAGAATCCTTGCAGTTCCAACATCTCTGTGGAACAAGTTGCTTTCTGAGAAAAATGTCTGGAAATTAGTGTTCAACTACCTGATCGAAGATAAGCTTAAACTGCTTTGTGGCTGAAATGCATTGTTGATATCGAAGCTTTCAGCTATGACTATGGCTGGACTTTGCCTTACGTTCACTCACAAAAGAGTATTATTCATTAGAATAAATTCACATGCTGTTAAATTCATTTATATAGCCAGAAGCCCATAAAAAGAATATAGACGAAAGAGCAAGCTGAATAATGAGATCTAATCTATGTAAAATAAGCCCCAGAAGAAATGTCCTTTACTTTGATAATATCCCTTGAAACAAGATCCCCCACTGGAAATCACAATAAGACGAGAGCTTGGGAAAACTCACCAGCAAACTGAGGTTGCCTTCCTAAAAATAATAGCTCCCCAAGCCAACCGACCTCATGATCCTAAACAGCATTTTTCATTAAGAGCAATAAAATCTCTTCGATTTCCTGAAGTTACTGGGAAAATAGAAATTGAGAATGGGGGGGGGGGGCGTATGCACCCACTCTTTATTAAAATGTACAGATGAAATCGCAGCTTGTGGTCTACACAGAAAAGGATCCAAAAGTCCATTCATTAGAAGATAATGGCTCTGCTCCAGCTTTGTATCATGTATATTTGACAAGGAGTTTCTGCTCTCTTGTGCTGGAGCAGATTGATAGGTCAGGAGAGGGCCAGCAAATATACTGCAGGGGATCCATTCCCACAATATTTACTAGCTATTTATAAGTCTAAAGAGCTTACTGGAAATTTCCCACATAGATTGTGTCTACATTTTTACAATTTTCCACCTTCGTACAACTCTTTAAAAACTAGATTTCAATTATTATATTGTTTTCATAAAGATATAAAAAAAATTGGCAGAAAACCAAGAAAGCAAGCAAAATAAAACCAGAACATGCATTTTCCTAATTTTTCAAATGCCATTCTGATTATAGACTGTTTATGACTATATAATCAATCTGATATATAAGAATGATTAAAACAAATAACATGTAATAAAACACAGATATCTGGACTTTTGATACAGAAACACAGACTTTTTTTAGAATGCTGATACATACATGTGTATTTAAATATAAGTCCCTTTGGGCTTCAAATGCCTATATAATCTAAGGATATAGATTTAATCTTGCTTTCAGAAGTTGTGAATGCTCCAACACTGGAAGTTTTTAAGAAGAGATCGGACAACCATTTGTCTGAAGTGGTATAGGTTTTCCTGCCTGAGCAGGGGGTTGGACTAGATGACCTCCAAGGTCCCTTCCAATTCTGTTATTCTGTGCTGTTCTTATGTAATCTTATATAATATGTGTTGGATAGTAGATTCTATTGAACATAAACAGAGATCTACGTGGACAACATTGTTGAGTCAGAGTTTCAATCCAAATACAGGTAGTTCACAACTTACAACCAGAATTTATGTTGCTCAGCAATACAGTTGTTAAGTTAATCATACTTTATTTTACAACCTTATTTGTCACAGTTGTTAAGCAAATCACAACAGTGCTGATCATGTGGTCATTAAACAAATCTGACTTCCCCCATTGACTTTGCTTGTCAGAAGCTGACTGGGAAGATTGCAAATAATGGTCACATGACCCCATGACAGTGCAACCATTGCAAATACATGCTGGTTGCCAAGCATCCAAATTTTGATCACATGACCATGGGGATTCTGCAATGATCACAAGGGCAAGGACCAGTTGCAAGTCATTTTTTTCAGTACCATTGTAACTTTAAGCAATTACTAAATGAATGGTTGTAAGTTGAGCATTATCTATACTAATCTGAAAATTAGACCTTTACATCATCCACTGAAAGAATTCCCACTGTATTCAACAGAATACTGTAACACTTTTTCTTAACATTATTTGTATGATTACATGTAAGATGCTAAAATGGAATGTGTGGATGACCATGGGAAATTTGGGGAAGAGATGCTGCGTAGGAAGAACTCAGTGGCTCAATGGTCAGGGAAAGAAACTTAGGAAAGATCAGCCCTAATGGATCAACCAGTTAAAAGTGGGTGGCAGGAAATTTGTTCTTTCAAACTTCAAGATTCTGTTGACGTAGCCTTGTACTAAAGTAGAATTAGTAAAGTTCACTTAATTGTGTTTCCTGGCTTGTTTACCTGGGAAGGTTGACAAATACAATTTTTGAAGTATCCTAGATTAGGCAATGATACTCATTTCTAGTAAATATACAGGTAGTCTTCAATTTACAACAGTTCGTTTGGTGACTATTCGAAGTTACAACAGCACTGAAAAAAGTGACTTATGACCGTTGCAGCATTCCCATGGTCATGTGATCAAAATTCAGAATATTGGCAACTGATGGTTGCAATGCCCCTGGGTCATGTGATCCCCTTTTGCGACCTTCTAACAAGCAAGGCCAATGGGGAAGCCAGATTCACTTAACAAGCGTGTGGCAAATGTGGCAAGTAAAGTCATAAAATGGGGCAAAACTCACTTAAGAAATTTCTAACTTAGCAACATAAATTTTGGGCTCAGTTGTGGTCATAAGTAGAGGACTACCTCTATTGACTTGAGGCACTGAAGTGGAGTGGTTGATTTTCCAAGATGAGGTGCTGCCTTAATTTGGTGATCAGTATTAAGATGACCTTGCTTAATAGTGCTCTGTCATCAGAAGGTGGAGTTTATCAAATTACAGAGAAATAATTCAGAAAAAATATGGATATTGTTGATAATTGGTAGCATTGCTGAACTGTTGCCAGACACCATCTTTGTTCCTGCATGCCCTACCCCTGTGACATTTTAACTTTACAGATTTTACATAGGGTTATATTGTATAGATTTTACATCTCAGCTTACTTTGATGTCATTGGATTGAACTATAATGGGGAACGATTATTTGAAGACGAGATAAACATTCAGGGTTAGGTATACACAGCCCACCCTTCATAAAATTGTAATGAATCAGAATTCCTGAGGGAAGAAATAAATATGAAATCAATTTAATTCTGTGCTCTGTGACAGAGAAGTCTTGAGAGAGTACAAGAAGGAATAATTTTGTTCTGAGCACTTGGCTAAAGTCTCATGCCAATGGGAAGTCTTATTATTAATTTGAATTTTAAATTTAGAAGAACAAATTGTAAAGATTTCTGCAGCATGAATCACAGGCAAACAGCACCCCGTGTCTTAAAAAAAAAAACACACACCAGAAAATACAACCACTTTTTAGAAGACATTATTTTGCAGCTTTGTAATTTAGTCCATAATGTCATTAGACACTCAAATAGTCATGAAACAAGATATATAAATGGTAGCTTATCAGAGCAATGCTGACACTGTAATAAAGAAATTGAATAATTAATATCAAATATATTGTGTTCCACTTGACATTGTGTGCAGCTCGAAAGTATTATTGTATATTATATATTCTATCGCACCCATCAATGTAATAGCCATCAAGATAATCACATATCTTGAGTATTATATACTTTGGAACACTGAAGGCTGAGCAGCTACAGGGCCTGGGAAATACAGCCTTTTTCAGGATTTTTAAGGAAAGGTAATTGTACTGCTTGTTGGAAAAAACATAACTTTTTAGAAGAAAATATAGCTTAATTAATAGCATAAGAGGGAGGGTAACTTTTCAAATTGGTACCTACTGGATGTGTTGAATGATAAGCTCTATAATTCTTTTCCAGCATTTCTCTATTTTAAACTCCTCTTTGTACAAAGAAATGGTGTTGAAGATGGATGGATTTATATTCATAAGATGGAAAAGTTTACAGTAATATAGTGTGTTATATCTAGGACTTGAAGTAATGATTCCTGAAATAGTATATTTTTAGTCACAGTGCTTACTAGTTGGCTTTGGACATTTGTCTTCTAGCCTAATTTACTTGTTGTATGTTCTATTTTTATAATGGATGATAGAGCAAAGATCAGCAATGTTATAGCATTCGATGGATGAGAGAGCAGAGATCAGCAATGTTATAGCATTCGGTGGATGATAGAGCAGAGATCAAATGTTATAACAGATAGGGTTTTTAAATAAATATAAACAAACTTATTGGGATGTTTATATGCTAAAGGCAGTTTTAACCTTATCCTTTTCATCTTTCTAATAGTTTTCTTAATTTAATTTAAATCCCTCTAATTAGACTTTAATCTTAACCTTAAAACTATTTGATATATTTTTCTGCCCATATATTCATTTCCCTTCTCTTATTTTCATTCCTTCCTGCTTATTGATATCTTTTGTAATTTTCTTTTCCTTTTATTATTTTAAAAGTTTACTGTTATACTTTTATTGCCTTTATTATCTCTGCCCTCTTTCTCTCCACTGTTTTTAACAGTTCATTGTTTTGCTTCTTCCTTCTTTCTGAGTCTGAGATTGGTCCTCAAAAGAGAATACTATAATTACCCATCTCCTATTTCTTTGCCTTCATCTTTCTCCTAATGTGAAATTTTCCTCCGACTAAATGAAGGAATCTCTTTTGTTGACTTTCTTCTTGGCCCAGCTCCTCATTTATTTTTTTCCACACAGTTGCTTTCTAGCTCTTCCTTTTTCTGATCTAGCAGCATTCACTAATCTTAAGGAGATCCTACATAATAGACATTATGGGAAATGACAACTGCTTTTTTCTCCAGTTATGTTCTCACCTGGAATATGTTACACTGCTGATTACATTTTCTCAAACTATTAGCTCTATGCAAGTTCTAACAATAGTCTTCCTTTCAGAGGTTACCAGTTTATTTTCCTGTTTGGAATGTTGATTCATCTCTGAGATGTTTACTATTTATAGTTTTGAGGTTGGTGGTGGTTGTCGTCTTTCTCTCTCCAGACATCTTTATCTTTACATTGTCAGCATCTCTTGTCCAGCTCTTCCATTGCTAGCAAGGAATTGTTCCTAATTAATATTTCTGATAGAAAGGTGCTTGTCTATGTGTCATAGGACATGCACTCCTAGTGAAAACACTCAGATGGATAATGATCTTGGCAAACAGCAGGCAAGAACTGAACCCTCACACAATGTGACAAGGTTGTTTCACAGATGAAACAGAGGAAGTCTTTCATGCCATTCATTCTTAACATAACAAAATAGCAATAAAAATATGTTGTGGAGCTGTAGTTTTATAGTTCCCCAAGATGGATGTATTGTTCTTTCATAAATGTAAGAAAGAAGTACTATGAAGAAATCCCATGTAAATGTGGATTTGTGAAAACAAGCAGTGCATCACGTTAAGAGATATTTTTTCAAACTTCTATATTTTAGTCAATATTTATGGTGGCTTCTTTTAGTAATAATCACTCCTTTTTATTCAGTGAGGAAATTAGATTCTGCTTGCCCTGAAATCATGAATGCCTTGCTGAACATTATCTTGTTCAGATAAAATTGTATTGGCATACTCAGCTTCTCAGTCAAATATAACTACATGGCCCTGGCTAGTGGGGCACTCATTGAGACTTTCTCCTGTTGCATCTTTGGCCAATCTCGTTTTTCATGTATACTGCACCATATCATTAACTCATTGTTCTCAAACTTCAACATCAGCATAATATTTATATCATAACCTTGCCACAATTAGAAAAGCAAGAACTCATTTGATAAGAATGCATAGTTCAGATCACCTATGATATGCTTTATGATGACCATTTCTAATATATTAGCCCATGGGCCTGTTGCATCATATAGAGGCTGTGCATACACCCCAGCTCCGGCAATGCAAAAAAAGTTGTGATGTGTCACGACAGGTCACCTGACGTGGTAAGTTTGACACTTGTGCATTAGCCTGTACAGATTATAAAGTAAAAAGATATGGAAGATGAGAGCATACATAGACACAACACATGTTGAGCTAAGAAAGTGGAAATATCAACATGTGAGGTTGATAGCAAAAAGCAAGGAGGACAAAATTGAACCCATTGGTCTTCATTTAGGAAAAATCAGACTCGCTAGGTCTCCTAGGTGCAATCCAGACAAATGAGCCACAAGAATACTGTGGTTAATTATCTTGAAAGAAAGTAATAGACCTAGGAAGTCACACTTTCTATTTCTTTTGTTTGTGTAAGTCAATAGCTAGGATAGCCATATATTTTTCATCCTCAAAATAGGATAATAATAATAATAATAATAATAATAATAATAATAATAATAATAATAAAAGTTGGAAGGGACCTTTGAGGTCATCTAGTCCAACCCCCTGCTCAGGCAGGAAACCCTATACCATTTCAGACAAATGGCTGTCCAGTCTCTTCTTAAAAACTTCCAGTGTTGGAGCATTTACTGCTTCTGGAGGCAAGCTGTTCCACTGATTAATTGTTCTCACTGTCAGGAAGTTTCTCCTTAGTTATAGGTTGCTTCTCTCCTTGATGAGTTTCCACCCGTTGCTTCTTGTCCTGCCTTCAGGTGCTTTGGAAAATAGCTTAATTCCCTCTTCTTTATGGCAGCCCCTGAGATATTGGAATACTGCTATCATGTCCCCCCTTGTCCTTCTCTTCGTTAAACTAGACATACCCAATTCTAGCAACCGTTCCTTATATGTTTTAACCTCCAGTCCCCTAATCATCTTTGTTGCTCTTCTCTGTACTCTTTCTAGAGTCTCAACATCTTTTTTACATTGTGATGACCAAAACTGAATGCAGTATTCCAAGTGTGGCCTTATCAAGGCATTGTAGAGTGGTATCAATACTTCGCGTGATCTTGATTCTATCCCTCTGTTAATGCAGCCTAGCACTGTGTTGGCTTTTTTGGCAGCTGCAGACACTGCTGGCTCATATTTAAATGATTGTCCACTAATCATTTAATAAGCATCATTTCATTATTTGAGCTGTAATCAGCAATCACTGTATCTACACTGGGTTTCTTCAACTAAAGCCTTAAAACTGTTTCTTTCAAGTTAGAGTGGAACATTCTATTCCTGAGTGAAAATACTATTAATCACTTTTGAAAAGCCTTAGCTTAAGCATATTCAACAGCCAGAACAAGCAATAATCCAGGGGACAATTAGTCTCAATTCATCATGTCCACATTGTCAGTCTACATAAACATAACATTATTGAAGAACACACTAATCCTTCCCATCCATCTTTGATTTTTTTCAAAAGAGTGGCAATGAAAATCAGTAATGGCATAAGTGAATTTATACGTAATATGTTTGGAAAATTGTTATAGCAAACCAAACATATTCCAAAATGCACAGCCCAAAAGTTGTCACTATCCTAATAACTGTACTGGATGGAAATGACTATCAACATCGTACTCATTGAGAAAGCTAAAAACAGAAACTTCAACCATATTCAGCTAAGTTTATTATGAATCAACTTTTGTTTCATTACACAAAGCATTGCAACATAAGAAGTAATATATGGCTCAATAGTAATAGATAATATTCAAGTATATGACATCTAAGATTGTTGTGACTGAAAACATGGGATATCAGGGTCTTGGGAGAATTGCTCAGTTAAAAAGGGAAATTCTTCAGAATTCCTCAGGATTCATCATCTGCTACCAGAGGACCATCTAGTATGGTCTTCTTATTGGATGTTTGCAATTTATTGGCTACAGAGCAAAAATGGAAGGAAGACCAAATTGACTGGTCATTCAAATCATCTTCAGCCAATTATTCAGTTCAGTTTTAATTCCCAGGTAATGAAAATGCACAACTGAAAACTGATCCCAGTGTAGGATTTTTGGTATATGTTATACACACAGAACTGTTTTTTGTAAGCTGGATAGCCAAATAAATGGGTTTAATAAAGAAATAGATTAAATACATGTGTAAAACAGGAACCAATGTCATAATAGGTTTATGATTTCTTTTTCATCTTGCAGTTTCATCTCTGACTTCAAAAATGTATAGTGCAATCTTAGATATATCTATTCTTTAAAATATTCTATTGAGATCAATGAGTCTTAGGATACTTCAAATTTGGCATTTTACATATAATTACTTTTCTTTATTCATATAGTTTACAAGAACTACAGAATATTTTGTCTTCTATCTATAGCTTTATTTCTCATTACCTGTCTCATTCCAGAGAAAATATATGAATAGAACAAATGTACTTTAATGGGTTACACCAATCCATTTATGCAACTATATCCCCAACAGAAAAATGCCAACAGAATTGCAGCCTATATATGTTTAATGTAAGTTACAAATGACATTCACCTATATAAAAGGCCAATTGATAGGCTAGCTGAGCATTTGTGGAATTGTAGTCACAATACCTCTGGAGAACTCTAAGCCTTTTTACATTCTTCTATTGCCCTTGTTCTGACAAACATGGAAAATGATGATTTATAGGAGAAGCTTGCAATATTAATTTTGTAAATATCAAATCTGAAATTTCATGTATTGTATTAGAGAAATCATGAAGCCTCTTTTCTCTGCAGTTCTAATGCTGTTTGTTGAGTATTCTGTGATTGTGAAGAATAAGTTATCACTATTTATCTTCTTCAATATTTGATGACGCTTGTTCAGATCCATCCAGGTCTTCACAATGGATTGCAATCTATCCTATTGACTATTATTCCCACCCAATCGATATATCTTCCTGTCAGAACCTTTCAATATGCATTTTTACAAATGTTTCTGTTTATCTGAGGGAAGGGTTGATTCTAAAGCAGAGCAGTATGCATCTCCCCTAAGGTAGTAGTTAACTACAGAATTAATAAATCTAGCTCTGCCATAAAATTCGTCTGTGTCTTAATAAGTACCGGTTGAGGATAATGTGGTTATCAACTTGTTTCAGGGCAGTTCAAAACTAGTTTTATAGATCTCACATCTCATTATGTATGCACAGAAGCAGAGTAGAATATTTTGTCAGTGTATGTTGAATTTATGTTGAAATGATGAAATCCAATCAGGGTATCATTTTTCCTAACAAGTCTCTCTTTCCCACTTGGATTAATTTCACTTTCTTTCACATGCACACTTGTATCTGGGCTATTATTTTCAAGCATGTCCTATCAAAAGCTTATCTAATAGACATATTACTTTCAAGATGTCAAAGATGGCATATTCTGCCTAATAAAATCTTACAAATACACAAGTGATCAGAGCAACTAGAGGATCATTGCTGTGTGCTTTTCACTGCCTTTGTAGTTTTGAAGATGGTATAACATAATTTAATTAGATTAAAACAATCCTGTCTCTTGAGGAATGGAAAGCCCAATGAAATGTCAGCTATGCTGTCACTCTCCTTCAGTCTAAACTCATTAGAACAAAGACTAAAGATGAAAATAATCTAAGATTGAATCTTTCTTTGAAAACCAGAAGGCCACGCACCTTATGGTTTTTTAAAAAGCCAGATATGAAGCCAGGGATAAAGTGATCAGGAGGATTTAATACCATTTTAACTCTTTGGTATTTTACTTTTATGCACAATTAAATACCATGCAAAACTTTGTTGGTGGTTGTTATCTTACAAACTACCACTCTTCAGCAGTAGCAGTGCCAGAAAATATTTTCTAATTTATCATCATGGAAGTACTGTATGTGCCTATACACTAAAAATAATTATTTTCCCCTTTACAAGTTGGGTGCTGGGATTATTCATCAAGAGGTTAGGGCTAAAGGGAGAAGGGCAAGAATGAGGGAGAAGGAGAAAGGGAAAGATAAAAAGCTTTATTTGAATTAGAAGTGATATTTCAAAATGCACATGCTTATTATGAAGAGTAATAAAATCTGGCATTTTCTATTGTCAGATGGTTTATAAAGGCTAAATTTCTTGATTTATTTAAATAGACAGGAAGGTGCAAACTACAAAAAAAGTGCTATATACTGAAGGCATGTGAATTACCTCCTTTCCAAGGATAATGCAAATTAGAAGTGTGTAAAGCTTTGTCTGCACCTGGGATCTTTAATGAGGATAAAGAAAAATCAGACAGAAATTCTCCTGGGAACTGAGCGGATCGTTATTTGAATAACCTGCAGTGAATTCTAATCAATGCGACGTGACTTTGAAAATGAATGTGGTCTTTCTACCTGCTGTATTCAAGCCATAATATTAGTCATAACTTCATGCTACAGTAAAACCTATGACAAATGGTTATTCAGTGGACTAACAAAAAGATCATTTGCACCAGGGAAACATCATGCTTATAAATCCCATTCTCTCACTGTTGTGTGAGAGAGTGCAGTGGGAAGGAGGACAGGTTTCCACAAGTCTGTTATTTAAAGAAACAAGAATTGTTTGGAGATGCATGCAAAATTTACATTGTTTTCCATCAGAGATGACATCTGCAACTCAGCTCATATTTTATTCTGCTGAGCATGCTGTTAAGCATTATAATTTACCTGAAACTATGTATTTAGTTTGAAGACAAGGTTTTTGCAAGACTGATATTATTTGTCTCCCATCTGATTGAAGAGACTGATTTTTTTTACCCACTGGAAACTGACTTTTTATAGGTATTTCATTGTGATAGCCTTGTAAAAGATTCAGCACTGATAGCTGCTTAACCAGTTCCAGAATTTGTGGGCATCTTATATCAAACTGTAAGCAGCATTTAAAAAAAATATAATTTGGCCAATATATATTTTTCAGAAGACTTCAAATTGTAAAAATCAAAGCCAGTTCTAACTAATGAATATATTGCTTTGTTATATATTATATCTTCTTTCAGTACAAGCTGTTCTCTGTGTCTAGATACGGCTTTTAGAAATGGGTTAATTGCTGCAGCTATTTATAGATGTGTAAAGTGTAAAGTAAACAAGGGTAAAGTGATGCATATTGACACAAAAATCCAGCTTTCAGTTATACATTAATGGGATCTGAGCTGGTAGTGACTGACCATGAAAGGGATCTTGGGGTAATGGTGGGCAGGTTGATGGAAATGTCAACCTAGGGTGCAGCTGTTGCTGTGGATAGAAAGAGAGAGAATTGGGGAGGGGGAGAAAACTGCATGCCTGGAATTTATTAGGAATAAAATTGAAAATAGAACTACCAATATAACTAATGCCTAATAAAATAGACTTGGAATATTATCTATTTCCACTCCCTATATCTTTAAAGGATATTATAGACCAAAAGGTGCCAACAAGGGCACTCAAAATTATTTGAGGACTGGAGATTAGGGACGAGAATAAAATATAGCAATTGACAACTATGAAGCTATGGGGAGATCCAGAAAGGGTATATAAAATCATGCATGGTATAGGTACATTGGATACAGAGTAGATGTTCTCCTCTCAAAATATTAGAATCTGAGACCTTGTATTGAAACTAAATGCCAGGATTCAGAGTCAAGAAAAGGAATTGCTATTTTTATACAGCGGACAGTTAAACTGACATTTATTACCAGAGTTTGTGGTAATAGCACAACTATTGCATAATTTTAAAGCTACTGGTAGTTATTTACTCTTTTCCAACTCTCTGGCAAGTACAATATTAGTTATTGGGAGAGAAATATTTCCAGACAAAGGCTATCACTTTCCAGTCCAGATTTGGGGGCTTTCTAAATGCATCTAGTTGGCCACACAACGCTTGACTAGATACTGGAAGCTTTTTGTTACGGTAAAGAATTCTATATCATTGTTCCATGAAGATTGCAAAAAAAGGGATGATGGCAGAATCTCTCCTTTTACGCAGAATGATTTGTTCAGCAACATCTAGGAAACGTTTTCCTTTCTCTCATCTTTCTCTGATTTGCTTTGTGATTCTTGCTTATACCTACTGATATACATATATATGTAAGGATGACAACAACCAAGCTTTTGAACATTGCAGGAACCTTGCAGAAGAAAGAAAAGAACAACTAAAGAACAAAGCAGTCCTGGGTGCCACCGGGATTTCTCATATGAATTTCCCTTCAGAGAAATATCCTAGAAACTTCAAGGAAACCTCAAAGGTGTTTCATAAACATGACAATCAATAGACATCCCCAGAGTTTATCCACATTCACACTGGGCATTAGTAATTTTTTTTTTCTGAAAGTGAAATCAAAAGAAATTTTAGAAATTTCTTCTCAAGTGAAACATCAAAGGAGTTTCTATAAAGTCCAAAGGATGCTGATGAGATTAGTAACATGTCCCAGGAGAAATAGGATTCACATGTCTGTAATCATTTAAAACATTGGTATAATTGATTGTCTCTTAACTAGTTGAATATGTATGATATTCTTTGGCACCAGACTGAAGGAGTACCCATAACTTACATAGCAAGGGGTTTCTTTTTCATATTTCCTATATTTCACATGGATAATGTATATACAGTAGTGTTGTTACAGAGGATAGCCAAGATGATATTAGTGCTTTTCTAAAAATGTGGAAAATATAAAGATATCAGTAACAGAATATTTGTAGCACAGGGCTGAAGTGTGGAGTCTTTGGTGCTCTCTAAACTCGGTTGCTTGCCTACAGACATTTTGTTATCAAACTAGGTACCAAAATGTTATTTTTTTTTTTAAAAAAAAGCAACAGTAGCTACCTAGTTTGGTAATGAAATGTCTGCAAGCAAACAACCAAGTTCAGAGTTCACCAACAACTCCAAGATGTCAATCATCATTGTGTTCCTATTGAATAGTTTCTCCAAAGTTTCATCCATTGTAATGGTTTGTATAGCAGAGAAAATCTAACAGCATAATCTTATACACGTCTATCCACAAATTAAGCTATTCAACAAACACAGAATAGCATGAAAATTTGTTAGGGCTACTAAAGAAGGATTGCAAAAATCCAAAGAGGTACTTGATGGCAACAACAAATTGAAGGTCTTAGTTCTGATAAAGAAATAAAAGCCTACTTTCCCAGGGGCAAAGGATAGTGAAATAGTAACATTTCCATGTAAGATTGATAATCTTTCTTAAGTCACTTTAATTTAAGTGCCCACAAACTTGCTCCTCAGTAGACATTAAAAAAGAAAAAAGAATTTCTATTGGTACAAATGTAGATTTTATTTATTTCAATTTCTACAAAGTGAGAATGGAGGAGAAGAGGCAAATCAATGTGTTTCTTAAACTGTGCTTGGTACTGCAAATTAAAATGCTATGTACTAATTTTAGGATAAAAATAAAAACATAGGGATGGTTTATATTTCAAATTTTGCCTAACAGAAAGAAGGACAACTTGGTGTCCTTGATGGTTTGGACATCAAATCCCATTTCTTCAAGCCAGTATGATTATTGGTGAGGGCTTGTTATTGTAGTCCAAATCAACCAGAGGTTTTTAGATTGTTTAACCCAAACATAACATGGAGTTCGATTCAAATAAATTTCACTTGTTTTGAACTGTTGACAATCTGACGAGGTAGGCTAAACTAGGAATCAAAGTTATGCATGCTACTACTTCTTTAATTGTGCTATAGTAACAGAATCTTACACGTCTGAATGTGCTTCCTTCTCCCTTCCTTTATCTTCATGAAAATTAGGGAGTGTCTTGCCTGAAAGGCTTATTCAGGTTGCGGATCTTCTCCAAGCTCAAATTTCTTTTATCTGACCTTTGTCTTGATTTTTCCATCTTTTCCTCAAGGTTATTTCTTCTTCATATTACATCTGGTCTCCATTCCTAACACAGTTCTTCTGCATGGATTCCAAGGCTTGCAAAAATAGTGATATTTCAGGATCTTCCTATTAAGCTTTAAAGAATCATGGAGTGGTGTGAAACTGTAATTAAGAAAGAATTCTAGCTCATTGACAATGCACATAAATTGCATGTAAACAAAAATAACAGAGGATATAATATTCATAGCTCAGGATTGCATTGTGGAGTTCTTGATGTGCTCCCTGAGCTTGGTTATTCTTGCAGATTTTTTTTCGTTAACCAGTTTGCTAACATCTTCAGTGCTAGAGAATGTGGAACTTGTTTTTTTCTTTCTTTCTTGCAAATGTTTCATTCCCCAATTAAGTAACATCACCAGTGCTAGTAAGTATGCGGATAACACACTCCTTGTGGTTTCAATGCTGAACTACCTGGGCAGACATGGTGTAAAGCAATTTCATAAACAATAGATTCTAAATCAACATCTGTGGAAGGAAAGGTGTGTTAAAACAGCCAAGATAGCAATACAAATTCAAATCCTATAACGTTGTATCAATGTCGGGAGAGAGATTCTTGTCATCTTAAGAGTCGAGGTGGTGCAGCAGTTAGAGTGCAGTACTGCAGGCCACTTTAGCTGACTGTGTTCAGCAGGTCAGCGGTTCAAATCTCACCGGCTCAAGGTTGACTCAGCCTTCCATCCTTCCGGGGTAGGTAAAATGAGGACCCAGATTGTTGGGGGCAATGTAAATATATATATATACATTGCTTACTGGTGTACACCGCTTAGGGAGTGCTTGCACTTAAAGCAGTATATAAGTCTCATAAATAAATAAATCTTGTCTGTTTTGCCCTTCTCTCCCCCTGAAGATACTGCTGTTCTGAAATGGTTTCAGAGGAAATATATATATATATATATATATATATATATATATATATATATATATATATATATATATATATGTAGGTCTTTGGTTGTTCGGGTTTTCTCCCGCGTAAAATTGGAAGTGTCTTGGCGACGTTTCGACGAAGTCCCATTCGTCATCTTCAGGCTGGTGTTTTCAGCTTCGTGCTTTGCTGCTCGAAGCACGAAGCTGAAAACACCAGCCTGAAGATGACGAATATATGTTTTCTGAGGTTTTCGCGGGTGTTTGTATGTAGGTCCAATTTTACACAGGAGAAAACCCGAACAACCAAGGACCTACACACACACACACACACACACACACACACACACACACACACACACACACATATATATATATATATATATATATATATATATATATATATATATATTAAGCTCAGTCTAAAACTGACCAGAAAACTGAGACAAAGATTATATTAGTGAAACTTCTGGATGCCTTCCTGAATATCTGTTATAGTTGCCCTTTTTTAAAACTATCATTCATGTTTTTTTTACTAGCACAGATTAGCATTGGAAAGATATTTTCAGCCTGTCTGGTTCTTTCTTTATCTGGGGCTAATTTAATAAGACAAGGGTAATTAGATTATTAGTCTTAGTAGATCTAAAATATTCAACTACACTCACATGGAAGAAATCTTGAAGATGCCCCAAATTCTTCTTTCAAGTAATATCATCATAATATTTTCATGTCTACGAGACCTATCATTTCTGATTTTCTCATCTGCACCTTTATTGTTCCTATTTATAGCACACCTGAAATACACTGTGGAACTGGCAAGGTGCCCAGATTTTCTATTTAGGAACAGTTTGATGATTTCTCTTTTTCTTCATCTTGTCCTTATTTTATTTTTTAACAGCAGGTGCTACACATGATAAACAATGACAGTTGCTGTAATATTATTAGCTTTTTCATTTTTATTACATTATGCCTTCCTACAAATTCTAAACTGCATAGCACTATTTTAAGGAAAGAGAATCGACTCAGCAAGGTTTACTACATGCGGAATAAGATATATTACTAATGCAGGGCTTTGTTTAATTTATTATTAAAAAATAGAAAATGAAACTAATCATTAAAAAATGCATTATGTTTGCTGGTGTTGCTGCACATGCACCCTGTTATGCTTTGTGTACCATATTCAGATATTCCCCTTTTAACATAAAATCTAAGAACTGATTAATTTTACTTATATAAATAGAAAAAAATATGTTTCTATTGTCCAGGATTCTCTGGCTTTTAAGTTTGATGGATAATAAAATCAGATTCAAAGAAGTGTTAGAGCAATGCAATCTCTCTTATAATTAAATTCCAAAATGCTATTTGCAGGAGAAAAAAGTGATTCTAAGAATGTTGAAACTGACTTTTATTTATTTTTCTTTAGGAATAGATAATGCAGATTAAGAATAGCTTTCTAAAAATGGTAAAAGCTTCCTTCAAAGACTCTAACCAGCACTAAATGGAGTGATACAAATGCATGGGTCTAGTTTGCTTAAGGATGATTTCATCAAAGGAGGGGAAAAAGTTAAGCTTTTTTCATATTTATATAGCTATACCCTCTTTTGCTAAACTACATTTTCTGATACATTTTTCCAGATCAGTTCATTAAGTCAAAGCCCAACAGAGAACAGATGCAATATAAGAGCAATAAAGGGAAGTAAAAAAAAAATAAATCCTTTCTTCTCCCTGCAGTACACACCCGTAAATCTATTAGCATTATTTTCCTTGCTTTTCTTTTTTTGTGTCCCAAGTCTGATCTCAAGTTCTCTGAAGCAATCCTTAATCAAGCTCCCCAAAGGACTATGACTGCACGCAGCAATTTCTCCCCTGCTCTCTGCACAGATGTTTCCAGCACATTCCATTACACCTACATGCCATTACAGCTAATGGCTTATTCTGATGAAGAAAGCTGCTCTCTGCTCAGTGCAGCAAAGGGGAAAATAGCCTCCTGTACAGTTCGTAGACAGCAACAATGAAATGTGGGGGCAGGTGGTACAACAGAACTCTCTAATGTTAATTACATACTGTATTACCCCCAAATTTGGCTGGTCATTAATTATGCTAATTTACTTTCCTGAAAATTAGCACCATTTATGTATGTGAGCATTTTGAGTGGCTTATAATAAAATGAACTGTGTCACAATGCTTTGTAAACCTAAGGTTTTTGAACTGTCCAAATGTGATACCAGGAATGAGGATTCTCCTCTCCTAGAAGTGGAATGCCCCACAGATATGAGTTTGAATGAAAGATGGATAGTAGCCTTCACATTGAGCTACAACCAGCCTTTAGGCCTCAGTTTCTGCTCATCTGGGACTATATGAAATTCTCCCTTAGGTAGCCTTATAGGCAGCTTATTTTATCTACAAAAAATATTTGCATACAGATTTTTTTATATATAAAAGTTCCTAAGAGGTTTAAAATAATACTAAGGAGAAATAATAGCTGGGATGAATCAATGGAAGGGGAGTTAAAAATTGCTAAATCTTAGAATTAAAGAGAAATTTCCTGACGGGGAGAACAATTGGATGGCTTGTCTTCAGAAGTTGTGGGTGTTCCATCATTAGAGGTTTTTAAGAAGAAATTGGAAAGCCATCTGTCCAAAATGGTATAGGGTTTCCTGTTTGAGCAAGGGGTTGAATTAGAGGATCTCCAAGATCCCTCTCAACTCTGTTATTCTGTCATTATGGTGGCAGCTGGAATTCTACCTTCACAGAATTCCACAGGGTCTCCAAAATTGTCAAAGGGCAGAATATTCAGAGTGAAGGGATGTTCTTTTTACACGTTATTCAGTTAAGCTATATATTCTTTTACATAATGCATCCTACCTCTTCTTGCGACACTAAAGGACTGAGATGTTGGGAAACGTTTTTGTCAGATAAGGACGGTCAATGTACATTGTTTGAGCACTTGCTTTACATGCAAAAAAACAAAAAACAAAAAAACAAAAAACCCTTTATTATTACCAAATAAAACTATAAAATTCTGAAATTCTCTAAAATTGATTTTGTACTGAACTGATCAGGCAGTGAAAGGGATTCTCCAGAAGCTAAACTTTGCACAAAATATAAGACTTCTCACTGGTTTTCTCTCCATAGAAATTCAACCTTAGTCTAGTTTTCAAGTAGAAGACCTATTATTTAAACACAAAGAGGAATTTGTTTTATTCCAAAAAAAAGGGGGGGGACAGTTTTGAGACCTGTCCCCAAACCTGGAGTATTCACAAGAGGAAGTCAAAATCTGCAGGATAGTAGTTGCAGCATTACATTTAAAGATATCATCCTATGTACAAATTCATCACCATGTATCATGACATCAAATGTTTTGGGAAGGTAAGGAGAGGTTGTAACAGAGTCATCCATCTTTCACCTTCCCACTGGGGCAAAAATCATTGGAAATTGGGAAGAAAATAGGATGTGGATAATTTCATAAGCTGTTCTCTTCAAAACATTTATGTTTCATACATTTCAATTTTCTTCATTTACAAACAGAAGGTTCATAATGTACATGGATATATATTCTAAATGTATCATTTGTTATAATTTAACTATCAGTGTTCCATGGGTCAGGGACCTTCTTAATAGCTTCTTCCAGATTCTCTCTTTTTTCTCTCTCCAGAGGATTCATGCATCTTTTCATTATTTTAATTGAATGTTGACCCACATTTCACATTACAGGGTTAGGCCACATCCTAAAGAGCCACTAGATCAATTTCATAAAGGCTGTATCTCTATATATTTTTTTAACAAGGCTATGATCATTTTGCACCACATTCTGTGGTGAAGTCCTTGCTTGTCCCCAGCAGATAACAACTTGGTCTGGAATTCACTCAGATCTTCACCATCTTAGCAGCCCCCTGGTCACTCGCTTGTAAGCAAGCTACCGATCTCACCTGGACAATGGCCGCTACATCACTCTTTCCCAAAATCAAAATTATTGGAGTTTTGGAAAAAGATTAGAGGGTATAATTAAGCCAAAATTAAATATTATAAAGGGATATTATTTCATTGGAGAGTAAAATGGAAGCACATATTTATATTTCTTTCTTAGTGAAAATTGATGTGGTTATCCAAACTTTTAAAAATAACATGTGCTAAAGTTAGGCAGACATTATGATCTGTTACCTAATACATATACAGTCTCCCTATACATATTGTATATGAATCCTGATGCTTCTAGTGTTATCTTCATCCCAGTGGTAAAAATTATGGGGGATTGAAGGATTGAAGGTAGAACTAAAGATCAAAAGAAAAACAAAAAACCAACCAAAAGAAACATTCCAGAGTGCAGGAAATCCTTGTTGCTTGGGCAAGGTTTATGTTCTTCCTCTGCAAGAGGATCCATTAAGTGAGAGAAATAAATTATGAAACTGAGTATTAGGGTAGTGCCCAGCTTCAGAGGGTGCATCACTTTGAGGATGCTTCAAGGGAACATGTTTTTAAAGCTGATTTCTAAAGCAGCATGAACCCTCTCTCTTCTTAAGAGTGAAGTTGTGTTGCATTGTGTTAATTCTGAGACATGTACTTGGGTAAATACCAAGAATATTTGTGGGATGGGGATAAAAATCAGCAAGATGATGTATTATTATGATGCAATCTTTCTCCTTTTGAACATACACAATACATATTTTAAATTAGTTCAATAAAAATTGTTCTGTGTCTTTATTGAGATAGATTCATAAGCAGTGACATTACTAATCCCACTGGGTCCAGTGGAGAACACAATCCAGCCTTTAGCTTTTATTTTTTACAATCATGGGAATGAGTTGTTAATATTAGAACACATGAAGACAATAAAAGCTATGCTTCTTTGTGAGTTAATGCTCATAAAAATCTCCAAGCGATATTAAAAATACCAGTGAAAATATGCAGTTTTTCATGTGTATTATTTCATCGAGAATTGTTTTCTAATTTACTGTATTTCATGAGGAAAATACTGAAAAATGCAAAAAAAATTAATAATAATAAAAATGCCTAAAACAGAACAATATGTACTGTATGTAAGATAGAGGATATTATCTTGAATATTTTTAGCATGATCAACTTTTTTCTTTATTTCTTTAAAATGAAACATTTAAGTATGAATTTCTATCTGTAGTGTATATGCATGTAATTGATCTGTTAATGTATTCTCTGTTGCAATTAGTATATGTTTCTCCTTTCTGACAAAAGCAAAATGTTTTTCAGCATCATGCATGTTGCTATAGGAAAGGAAGAGATTTGAATGTGTTGGGCTTTCGTTTCTTGTATGAAACATGCAAATGCTCATTTTTGTCTGTCTTCTGCACTGAAAAACTCAGAGAATTTCAGAATGAAACATCCTTTCTCTCCATTGCAAGAATCTGCCTGCCACTGCTTCCTCAAGGCTACTGTTTGCTTCTATCTCTCTCCCAGAAGTCATCATCGTATTAACATAGATGGCAATCTGGCAAGGAGGTGCTGATCAAAGATAAATTTCACACTCACACTTCGCATTTTCTAATTACACCATCTGTGTCAGACTCTTCCATGGCAGCTCTGTCCAATCTGTCAAATGCTCCGTGCCTATGGGATCGAACAGGAGCTGAGGAAAAAAAAAAAATACCTCATCCCCTCCATCAGTCAATCCATCATCCAGATCAGAGGTGGATTGAATTTATTAGTTTGAGGCTGGAATGAAGATTCCATATTTGGGGAAGCTATGTGTGTGTACGAGGGAAATATGCAAGTGATGAGTATACATCCTGTGGAGAAAAACCATCCTGACTTGTTAATTGAAAGTTGAATACCCAAAATATTTTATCCCCAAAAATAAAAAAGTAAACAATACAGAATAATAGAGTTAGAAGAGTTCTTGGAGGTCTTCTAGTCCAACACCCTGCCCAAGCAGGAGACAATATACTATTTCAGACAAATGGCTGTCCAATCTCTTCTTAAAAACCTCTAGAGAGGCTACAGTGTCATCCTTACTTTGGACTTTTTCAATGAATTATATCTTTACTGGACACAAAGCAAAGATGCATCAAACAAAACAGGGAGATGTTTGATTCTACTCAATAGTGTATTGGAACAGAACAACATATTGAGGTCAATAAAGTTCTGTCTACTTTGAAACTAAATTAATCTAATAGTATATATTTGATTTGATCTAATGGTGTATATTTTATTTGATATAATGGCTCACATTTCCCTGTCTGAAAAAATCCATGGAGAATATTTTCCTGAAATATAATAAAAACATGGAATGCCTAGGAAACTCCAGACTTCTGGATAGATGATTATACAATGAAAGATGTGACATTCACATACATGTGGGTCATCTTATAAATAACTAAGTGCAAGAATTTGTCCAACATTTTCTCTCCAGATCTTTACTGTATTATCTTGTTTTTTGGTTTATTTGAGCTTTATGTCCAGCCTTTGAAGAAATAATTGAAAACATGTCTTAAAGTTGCTAAAAGTGATGCCACAGGTCTCAGACAATCATATATTTCATTGGCCTATTCAAACAGCCTCGATTGAGCTTCATACTTCTTACATTCCTTAATTTCATTTAATTATGCCATGTGTGTAAATATACAGTTTTAAAGTACTAAAGAGTATATGGGAAGTTTATGATTATACTACATAGCCCAATAGCTTAAAAAAGAATAAGTGGAGACCCAGAATTTGGTCTGGGGTTAAGGAAAGTAAGATATAATAAAATATCCTTCCAATTGGATGCTACCAACCACAGGAATAGAAATCACAAACACTGCATCAAGCGGGAACTCCCAGGACTTTTGAAATCACTTATTTCAGAAAGTTCAAAGAGCACTGTGAAATGCTACTTCTAAATCCCATCCAAGCCAACAAAATGAGAAAGATGCCATTCGATAACTATAAGAAAAATAAAATGCTGATCCTCCTCCTATAACTCCTCCTATATTCTGTAATTCGTCATTATATTTTAAAAACAAATACATTCCACCTTCCACCCCTGAACTGAATAGATTTAATATGTAGGCCAATTGAGATAGAATATCACTGATGCAACTTAAATTTGTACAAAGTCACTTTTCAAAGTATGACTTCTGTTTAAACAAAGACAGATGCTGCATTAGAATATGTATAACTGTAAGCCAGTCAGCATGTTTATTCACTATGGTTGCATAAACAAATACCTACTTATGAGTATGCAGTTCAATTAAGAACGAAATGACTTAGGAAAAAAAAAAGGAATTAATGCATTGCAATCAGATTTCTAATGGAATGATAGAGCCAGGGATAATAAACTGTCTCAATCAACACCGAGTACTCAGATTCAAAGACCAAGATTTGAAATTCTGCACCAAAATTTAAAGAGATATAGAGATTTGATTATTTATTTATTTAGTACGCTGTCCATCTCATTCTGCAAAGAACCCTGGGGGGGGTTAAAATTATAAATATAAAACAATTAAAAACAGTAAGTACAGAGCCAAGAAGCAAATGTCAGGATTAGTATGGTGATAGCATCTTCTCTGTTAGTCCACCCCCACCCCCAACAGAGTGCCTCCACCCCCAGAGATAGAGGGGGGGGGGTGATAGAGTTAGAGATAGATGATATGATATAGATGACAAAGAGGGAGATAAAATAGATTAGTCAGGTGGCTGTTCATAAATGTGAAGATACACATTTATAATGTGAAGATACATTATTATTCATAAAATGAACAAAACACCACATACTAATTCTGTGTCCCAGTAATAATGCACACATTTTTTTTATTCTCCATTTTATTTGTGGGATGAAAATAGGGATGACCATAAATAGTTTTTCAGGATATAACTCACACTTAGCAGTGGCTGTAACATAACGTATTCCCTAGAATTCATCATTCTTCACTTCTGTACACAACTTTAGTTTATTGCTACCCCAAGTGCCAAAAGCACTATCATTATTTGCATCATTCACAGTGTATCTTCCTAGCATTGCTCCAGATGAATATATGTGGATATTTTGGAGAGTAAGGAGATGAAAGGCAACTGCTAATCCAATGTGGTGAAAATGCTGAAATTGTCTCTTTTGGGTGTGTGTGTGTATGTGTTCTGCTTGTGAGTACAAAACAACAGTTAGAACACTTCCTGACAGTTAGAACAATTAACCAGTGGAACAACCTGCCTCCACAAGCGGTGAATGCTCCAACACTGGAAGTTTTTAAGAAGAGACTGGACAGCTATTTGTTCGAAATGGTATAGGGTTTCCTGCCTGAGCAGGGGGTTGGACTAGATGACCTCCAAGATCCCTTCCAACTTTACCATTATTATTATTATTATTATTATTATTATTATTATTATTATTATTATTATTATTATTATTATCAATCATCGCACAGTCAGCCAGATGTTCAGACTGGATTTGGCATTTTGTCTACCTATCGAGTCCTTACCCAGGACCTGGGATAGGCAGATGTGGATGTTTGATGGTATTACAGGTATCGTCGCAGGATGGAAGCAGTTCCTAATAAGGCCGCCTTTTGCAATTGACTAATAGCAATTTGTCAATGCCAATGGTGTTCAAGTGGTGCTCCAGTTGTTTTGGGATTGCGCCCAAGGAGCCTATGACTATTGGTACTACCCTTGCTTGCTTTTGCCACAGTCTTTCTATTTCTATTTGTAGGTCTTTGTATTTTGTTATCTTCTCCAGTTCTTTCTCTTCTATTCTGCTGTCTCCAGGCACTGCCACGTCCACTATCCAGACTTTTTTGTCTTTCTTATCGACAATTGTTAAGTCTGGGGTGTTATGTTGCAGGTGCTTGTCTGTTTGAATTCTGAAGTCCCAGAGCAGTTTAATTTTATCATTTTCTATGACTTTCTCTATTTTATGATCCCACCAGTTTTTGCTTACAGGCAAATGATATTTTTTGCAGATCTTCCAATGCACCATTGTTGCTACTTTGTCATGCCGCTGCTTGTAATCAGTTTGTGCAATCTTCTTGCAACAGCTTACCAAGTGGTCCACTGTTTCTTCAGCTTCTTTGCATAGGCGGCACTTACTGTCTGTTGCTGTCTTCTCAATTTTGACTTTGTATGCATTTGTCCTTAAGGCTTGGTCTTGTGCAGCCAGAATTAGTCCCTCGGTCTCTTTCTTCAATTTTCCTGCTCTTAGCCATTGCCAGGTTTTATTATTATCTGCTTTCCCAGCTATTTTTTTCATGTATTGGCCATGTAGTGCTTTGTCTTCCCATGCCTCTATTCTGTTCTTCATTTGGTCTTTCTTGTAGGCCAGTTTGGTCTCTCCAGTAGTTAGTAAGCCTTCCTGATATACTAATTTCAGTGCATCTTCATCATTGTTCTTCAGATATTCTTCCAAAGCCATTTTTTCTTCTTCAACCATCTGATGTACTTGTAGCATTCCACGCCCACCTATTTGCCTTGGTAGATAAAGTCTATCAATGTCACTGCGTGGATGAAGGGCATGATTCATTGTCATTATTTTTCTGGTCTGCCTATCCATTGCTTTTAGTTCTGCTTGAGTCCAGTCCACTATTCCAGCTGTGTACCTAATGACTGGGATTGCCCAGGTGTTGATTGCCTTTATGGTATTTCCTCCATTGAGTTTGGATTTTTAAGATCTTCTTCACTCTCTTGATGTATTCACCTCTAATCTTTTTCTTGACTTCAGTGTGCTTGATGTTGTCAGCTTGAAGGATACCCAAGTATTTGTAGTACTCTTCCTCATCCAGACTCTTAATGTTATTTTCGTGGGGCATCTTGATTCCTTCAGTTTTCACTATTTTTCCTTGTTTGATAGTAAGTGTGGCACATTTGTCCAAGCCAAACTCCATTACAATATCTTGGCTATATATACGGACAGTGTTGAGCAGCGATTCTATTTCAGATGATGTTTTTCCATACAGCTTCAGATCATCCATGTAAAGGAGGTGGGATAGTCTAGCAGATGTTTTTGATGTTTGATAGCCATGTCCTGAGTTATTCAGTATTGTTGACAGAGGAAACAGTGCAATAACAAATAGTAATGGTGATAATGAATCTCCTTGAAATATTCCTCTCTTGATATTAACCTCTCCCAGCTTCTCACCATTGATCTGCAACTGTGTCTTCCATTGTGCCATCGATCTTTGCACAAATTTTCTGATGTTTCTACTTACTCCTGTTATTTCTAGGCACTTGATTATCCAATCATGTGGCAGAGAGTCAAATGCCTTTTTGTAGTCAATCCATGCCACATTCAGGTTGGTCTTCCTTCTCTTGCAGTTTTCCAAGATCATTTTGTCTATTAGGAGTTGATCTTTTGTTCCTCTGCTATTGGGGCGGTTTCCTTTCTGCTCAGGTGGAAAGAGATTGTTTTCAACTAGATGCTGTTGTACTGCATCAGCTACCACACCAGTTAGTAATTTGAAAGTTGTTGGTAAGCAGGTAATTGGCCTGTAGTTACCTGGTGTTGCCCCTTTTGCTGGATTTTTCATTATTAGGTAGGTTTTCCCAGTTGTTAGCCACTTTTCAATTTCTCCTCCTTGTAGTATATTGTTGAACTGTTTGGCAATGAGTGGGTGTATAACAGTTAGATGTTTCAACCAAAACCCATGCAGTTCATCTTCACCTGGTGCTGACCAATTTTTGATTTTCTTTGCTCTTTTTTCTACCATTTTTGTTGTTATTACTAGTTCTTTCATTTCAACTTCTGTTTTATTTGCATCCACCTCTTTTAACCAAGCTGCATCCTTGTTGTATTTCTTTGGGTTATCCAATATCTGCTTCCAGAATTGCACTGTTTCTTCCTTGTCAGGTACTGACTGATTCCTTGCAGTTTCTCCATTGATGGATTGGTAGAAACGTTTCTGATTGGATTGAAATTGGAGGTTCTGCCTATAGTTTGCAATTCGAGCTTCATATCTACTGATTTTCCTGGCTATAGCTGTTATTTGTTGCTTTATTATTTCCAGTGCTTCCTTGATCTTCCTTGTTTCTAAGTGGTATTTCTTGATTAGGTATTCTTTGGTCTTCTTGTTCTTCAGCTTCTTTTCTTTCATCTGTTCTAGCTTGCTTGCATGTGATCTTAACTTGCTGATCTTATTTTCTAGTCTAACCTTCCATTTTTCTGGTGCACTGTTTGTTTGTTTTTCTTCTTTGTTGATTTTGCATCCCAGGTATTCAGTTATAACTGCAGCTGTGCTGTACATTAGTTGGTTTGTTTCTTGCAGTGAATTGGTGCTTATACTTGCTATTGCAGTATTTGCATCTTTTAATGCTTGTGCTAGCTGTTTCTTTGGAACAAGCTTCAATGCAGGCAGCCTTATTCTGTTGTTTTTGTGCTGTTCTAGATGCTCAGTTATTCTTTGTTTCAATTCTTTTATTTCTTTAGTTAGAGGGTTTTGTTCTTCCTGAGGAAGAGGTGCCTGGTTTCCAAATGAGAACAGTTGTATATCTCTGCTGGATTCCTTCACTGCCAACTCCCCCTGGTTTGCCTCTACATTCTGAATTACTTCTGGTAAGGCTTTGATTTCTTTGCCCTGGGTAAACCTTTGCAGTTCGTCCAATTCTGTTTCTGTGAATATTTTATTTCGTGTTATAAATCGGCGTTGATCTGCTAGTCTCTGTTCTGTTATTTCTGATTCTGGATGTTGTTCTTTCCAGAACTGGTGCATTCGTTTTAGATATCCTCTTCTTGTTGGACTTGATCTGTAGTAACAGATCATTATTTCTTTGTTTTCCATCACTGTGTATCTGCGACGGGTAAACACCTTTTCTTCCAGTAGTTCTGCAGCTGCTGGCCCTGGTTGCTCAGCCAACAGTCATGAGTCCTGTAACCCATTTTTCACCAGATATCCAGGAACTCCAATATTAGTGCCGGACTTGTTAACCTTGGCGATGTCCGAGCGGTATGCATTCTGAGAACTTTACGTCTCACCATATTTTTTATGGGAGAGACACTCTTTGCGACTCCTCTGAGGAGACCTGTCCAGTAGGGTGAACCTCTAGCATAGATCTCATCTTCCTCAGAGTACACAAGCCCCACAACCACGTCAAGGTAGTGCCCGCACCTGGGGATTATTATGGATCATCGCACAGTAAGCCAGATGTTCAGACTGGATTTGGCATTTTGTCTACCTATCGAGTCCTTACCCAGGACCTGGGATAGGCAGATGTGGATGTTTGATGGTATTACAGATATCATCGCAGGATGGAAGCAGTTCCTAATAAGGCTGCCTTTTGCAATTGACTAATAGCAAATTTGTCAATGCCAATGGTGTCCAAGTGGTGCTCCAGTTGTTTTGGGATTGCACCCAAGGAGCCTATTACTATTGGTACTACCATTGCTTGCTTTTGCCACAGTCTTTCTATTTCTATTTGTAGGTCTTTGTATTTTGTTATCTTCTCCAGTTCTTTCTATTCTATTCTGCTGTCTCCAGGCACTGCCACGTCCACTATCCAGACTTTTTTTGTCTTTCTTATCGACAATTGTTAAATCTGGGGTGTTATGTTGCAGGTGCTTGTCTGTTTGAATTCTGAAGTCCCAGAGCAGTTTAATTTTATCATTTTCTATGACTTTCTCTATTTTATGATCCCACCAGTTTTTGCTTACAGGCAAATGATATTTTTTTGCAGATCTTCCAATGCACCATTGTTGCTACTTTGTCATGCCGCTGCTTGTAATCAGTTTGTGCAATCTTCTTGCAACAGCTTACCAAGTGGTCCACTGTTTCTTCAGCTTCTTTGCATAGGCGGCACTTACTGTCTGTTGCTGTCTTCTCAATTTTGACTTTGTATGCATTTGTCCTTAAGGCTTGGTCTTGTGCAGCCAGAATTAGTCCCTCGGTCTCTTTCTTCAATTTTCCTGCTCTTAGTCTTTTTATTATCTGCTTTCCCAGCTATTTTTTTCACGTCTTGGCCATGTAGTTAGTGCTTTGTCTTCTCATGCCTCTATTCTGTTCTTCATTTGGTCTTTCTTGTAGGCCAGTTTGGTCTCTCCAGTAGTCAGTAAGCCTTCCTGATATACTAATTTCAGTGCATCTTCATCATTGTTCTTCAGATATTCTTCCAAAGCCATTTTTTCTTCTTCAACCATCTGATGTACTTGTAGCATTCCACGCCCACCTATTTGCCTTGGTAGATAAAGTCTATCAATGTCACTGCGTGGATGAAGGGCATGATTCATTGTCATTATTTTTCTGGTCTGCCTATCCATTGCTTTTAGTTCTGCTTGAGTCCAGTCCACTGTTCCAGCTGTGTACCTAATGACTGGAATTGCCCAGGTGTTGATTGGCTTTATGGTATTTCCTCCATTGAGTTTGGACTTTAATGTCTCCATCCACTATCCAAACTTTTTTGTCTTTCTTATCGACAATTGTTAAGTCTGGGGTGTTATGTTGCAGGTGCTTGTCTGTTTGAATTCTGAAGTCCCAGAGCAGTTTAATTTTATTATTTTCTATGACTTTCTCTATTTTATGATCCCACCAGATGATGATGATGATGACGATGATTATTATTATTATTATTATTTTAATATTCATTATTATATAGTATATTATTATTATTAAATTAGATTCATATCATATCCAAACAAACAAGAAACATATTGTGGTTTAATGTGAAGGTCTGATTCATATAATGTGTTGTAACAAGAGCTGGGTTTGCTTCTCACAACACTGATGTACATAATACAATTGAAGAGTGGGAGAAATAGCTACAAATAGCAAACAGCTTTACAGAATAGCACACAGGCAGAACTAGAGAGATGCACAGATTGGACTCTTAACATATTTAGTTTGTTAGATTTATATCCTCCATATATTTGCTTCAAGAGCTCAGGACAATGATCTCCATTCCTTTTATGACCACAAGGAAAAAGGAGTAACTGGCCCAAAGACACCTAGTAGGTTTCCATGTCCAAATGTGGACTAGTCCTAATCCAAACTATACTACATTGGTCATAGTATGCAATTGTTAGAGTCATGCTACATTTATATATTACCCCAAAAGTGTTTTCAACTTTCTTTCTTTCTTTCCTTGACAACATTTCTATTCTCACCCATGAAGCTTCTTCAGCTGGATGAGAAGAAGCTTCTTGAACTGAAAAAGCTTCTTGGATAAGAAGTGAAACGTTTTCAAGGAAAAACCCAAGAAAGTCCATTTGCCTTTTCAAAAGCACCTTTGGGACACCTATGACAGGATGATTGAGACTCTCCATAAACATTCATATATTACCTTGATATTCATTACACATCATTATTAGATTAGATTCATATTATATCCAAATGAACAAGAACCATATTGTGGTTTAATGTGAAGGACTGATTCACATAACGTGTTATAACAAGAGCTGGATTTCCTTCTCACAACATGCTGGAAATGCTTCCCTTGTTTTTCCTCTTTTACCTTCTCCATTGCTCCTTCCTGTGGTATTGACATTTTTAAAATTTGTAATGTTTGAGTTCAAAATCTTCTATTTAGCATTCATAACAAGAGTTCACATCACATCTATTTAAAACAGCTGTTGGCATCTAGTAATTTATTGAAAACAACTTGTGTAATAATGGATATGCATACCTATATCCTTATTTCCTGATTTGTTTGTTGACTCTCAAGCTCTTTGACTTGAACTGGTGTTGGATTCTTGAATTGTCATGGACTTTCTTTCTTTTATATGGGTACATATGTCAAGATCCAAAAACCTTTCTCCACATCCTTTATTGTTTCTCACCATAGACAGGAATCTAGCCAAACTAAAGCAGAATATTTGCATCATGAAGCATATATTCCAGGAACTATTAAAGAAGAGCCATATTCATCATCTCTTTCTCACATAAACTATGTAAACTTCACTGTCTTTTGCTCCTCTGGAATGCATTCTCTCCTTCCTGGAAATCCAGATTACCTTCCATCACATTATATTAGAGACTCAGGGTGGTCTACAACATGAAGAAAACAAAATCCCATGATCCATGCTAGATCTGGTGGGGTGAGTAGAAACAATGAGAGGTGGGCATTGCTTCTCTAAAACCATTCTCCATTTGATTCTGAACTGAATTATGTAATTGTTGAATTAGGTCTCACTTTCCTATAGTTCAAAAATTAGTTTCCCAACTCATTTTCCTCTGTTGCAGTGTATTGAAATAGCTGCTGCAGGATCATAGCCAAGAAAAATTAGGAAAAAGATCTTTCAAACTCAGGACAGGATGTTTTAAGTGTTGGAGGTTGAAATTCAATGATGGCAACTCTTCAGCGCTTGTAACCTACTGACCACCAAGGGGCACTGCTATAGATAGAGAATTAAGGATTTGCTCTATGTCCTTTGCTCAACTATGACCTGGATGACTGAGAATCTCCATAGACATCACTCTATCAGGGGTTCTCAACCTTGGCAACTTTAAGACTTGTGAACTTCAACTCCCAGAATTCCTCAGCCATCTTTGCTGGCTCAGGAATTCTGGGAGTTGAAGTCCACAAGTCTTAAAGTTGCCAAGGTTGAGAACCCCTGCTTTATGTCCTTTCTTGGTCTACCAATCTGGCTTGTATTTAAGATATTTCTAACCTGAAGTCGTTTCCTTCTGCCTTTCTTCTCAGCCACTCATGTGCAGAACACTTGCTGTTTGACTCTCCTCATGACAGGATGTAATTAGTTAGGTGCTAGGCTTTACCTGACCTTATGATTTCTTTTCTGTAAATAAAGTAATAAAACCTACTTCACTAATTATTTCAAACATTCCTCCTTTCATGCAGACACAGAATATTTCAACCTACAGCACCAAGCTTGAAATCCGTTGAATTGAAAATGATTTGCATCCTCCTTTTTTGCACACCTCCTTATATGCTATGTCTCCATCATCTTCACCATCCTTTAGTATTGTAAAGCAGAATGTGCAAGTTTTAGATTTAGCAAAAATAAATAAGAAGGAAGGATGGATTTGCCCATTGGTGTAGCTTTCATTCAGATACATAAGGATTGGGTCTTTGTTTTAGTACGTACTCTCCAAATGGTGTTCCTTACTTCACTCACTGCTACAAGATGCTGAGAATTTGCCATAGAATTCAACATCTGTTGCTGCAAATTCCATGCCCAGTAATGGATTTGGAAGATATTGTATTAGAAGCTTTTGACATTATAAATGGATGTAAAGGCTCACAAATCAGAATCAAATTGTTAAGTAGATGGTACAGAGGAGGTGGACTGTGGGGACTGCCAGAAACACAGCCTGTTATTTTCATATTAGAATGTAATGGCACCATTAAAGTTAAAATCACTGTTAAACTTGATTGAGTAAATTAGTTAATTAACCATAGCATCTAATGCATTCCTCCAAGGCATACCTCAAAATCCTCAAGATGCAGACAACTGATAGAGCCCAAGCCATCCATTATTCTAACTGCACAGTGTGGTATTATTACACTCATCTCTAAATGACTTATTACGAGATCAGTTATAAAAGAGAAGGTGGCAAGCTGAAGCACTGTGGTGACTTTGAGACAGAAAAAAATGGCAAGAGATTAAGACGCTTGTCTCCCTAGACTTGTGGCAAAGCTTTAAAATGTGCATTATAGCGCACTTGAAAGCATTTTATTTATCCTCTGCTAATCTGTTTTGTATTTCTATCAATCTTGTTTCTGTTTTCAGACGTTCCAATCCCAGCCCAAGACAAAGCTTAAACTTACAGAATAGTAGAGTTGGAAGGGACCTTGGAGGTCTTCTAATCCAGCCCCTGCTCAAGCAGGAGACCCTATATCATTTGAAACAAACTTTATGCTTTTTATTCCTTTCTAATGTCAGTTTGAATAGTGGCTCTTGATTCTACCTACCATCTGAGATAAATTGTAGCCTGAAAAAAAAAATCCAGGCTCACATTTCTTAAAGGTAATCCTCGACTTATGACCACCATTAAGCCCAAAATTTCATTTGCTAAGCAAGACAGTTGTTAAGTGAAGTTTGCTCCACTTTACGACTTTTCTTGTCACAGTTATTAAGTAAATCCCTGCAGTTGTTAAATTAGTAACATGGTTGTTTAGTGAACTTGGCTTCCCCATTGACGTTGCTTGTCAGATTGTCAGAAGATCACAAAACTTGATCCCAGGACCCCAGGACACTGCAAATATGAACCAGCTGTCAAGCATCCAAATTTTCATCAGATGATCATGGGGATACTATTACGGTCATAAAGTCACATTTTTCAGTGCTGTTGTAACTTTTGAACAATCACTAAATGAATGGATGTAAGTCAAATTATTGCCCAATGATACATGTCTATAACCCTTACGATTGACATCAAGAAGGGATCCAGAATTCTATCAAAAGAATGAATGTGTGAATTGTGGTTTTTAGTTCTAAATATGGGGAGTGAATAAAGAGTATCAAGTAGATTTGACAAATCAGTTAAAATCATTGGTTCAATTTGAATCAAGTCTGTTTGATTCAGTCATACTGAGTGCCTTCTCAAGATGATATACACAGAAGTATCCGCATGAGCTTCTCTTCCTATTAATGGTGGTTGCTGATTTGGTGATTTTTTAAAAGCAGTTTGCAAATTGTTAATATAGCATGATTTAGTGACTTGCTGCACCTCTGACACCGAGACGGCATGCACAAATTATGTGCAATACTTTGCAGTGAGAGTTACTGATTTATATCTGCAGTGCAATTTGTTGGTTCAAAATTTGCAGCAGCAACTTTGTGGTCATAAATTGAAAATGGGGGGGAAAGAAGCAAGGCAAGTGTGTGGCTCTTTTGAATACTTAATCAATAATCAAAGTATGTAGGGTTGGCAGCTCCTTCCAATTAATAGGTATTACAAAAAACCCTTGGCTTTTCTTGACATCTTCCAATTCTGGTAGAAATGAATAACTACCTAGACTAGATTGATATTTTTCAGATATTATCCTGAGAATGCTTATGCAGAAGGCAATTTAGGCATAATTATAATTCATCTACTTTTAGCCATAGAAAAACCATGGAATCTCAACACTTTTTGATGTGTGATAACCTGCATCCCAATAAACCCCAAATTGTATTATTCTTCAGTGGCCTACCACATAGAACTGGATTCATAAGGAGCTGATTATGATTGATTAATTCATGCCAACATGTTGGTGTTGACCTTTAGCAACCATGAAGTTAGGTCTTCTATAGGATGATCTGACCTCAGCTTTGACCTTCAGACCTTGTAATGGTGTATCCACTGAGATTGTAGCTGAGTCCATCCACCTTGCTGTTGGTCATCCTTTCTCTTTCTTTTCATCTTTACCAGAACAATAGTGTGTCCAGCATCCATTCTCAAGAATAACAGAATAACAGAGTTGGAAGAGGTCTTGGAAATCTTTTAGTCCATCCCCCTGATCAGGCAGGAGACCCTATACCATTTCAGACAAATGGTTGACCAATCTCTCATTAAAAACTTCCAATGTTGGAGCACCCACAACTTTTGAAGACAAGTCGTTTCCACTGATTAATTGTTGTAAATGTCTGGAAATTTCTCCTTAGTTTTAGGTTGCTTTTCTCCTTGATTAGTTTCCATCCATTGCTTCTTGTCCTGCCTTCAGGTGCTAGTCTTCTTATATATAATGTGTCCAAAATATGATAATCTGGACCTGGTCACTTGTGCCTTGATTGAGAACTCTGAATTATGGATATCTAACTATTTCAACTCTTAGAAACAGAATTCCTCACATGATCTACTATAAAGATACAGTCTAAGGAACCCAAAGGATGCTGGACAGTTCAAATAAACACACTTTTCTTAAAAAATTAAGCTATTCTGGACAATGTACTTACTCACAGGCCACTTTTTTTTTCCTTCCATTCAATCATGTCTGATTCTCTGAAACTGCTTGGACAGATCCTTGCAGTTTTCTAGCAAGATATTTCAGAAGTGGTTTGCCACTGCTTCCTTCCTAGGATGGAGAGTGACTGGCCCAAGGTCACCCAGCTGCCATTGTGCATAAGGCAGGACAGAAACTCACAATATCCTGGTTTCTAGCCTGATGCCTTATCCATCTCATCAAACTGTCTCTCAAGCATACATATAAGTCACTCTCTCAGCCCAATCTAGATTACAGTGTTGTTGTGGGAAAAATATTTTTGCCACCTAGAGTTGTATGGAAGGAAAAAAGCCAAGATAAAAATCTTTTTGAAAAGTGATTGAGCAGAAGAGAAATATTTTTTCCATGGTAATACCCTCTTGGAGATCCAGAAAGGCTCACTGTTGCCTACAGTATATTGTGATCTTTTTAACATAATAGAAATACCTTAGTTTTCAAGACATGTGATAAAGATATTGATTCCTATGCATTGATATTGATTTTCTTTGCTGTTAATTTTTTTTTTAAAAAAAAATATTGTAATCATACAGTCACCCAGATGTTTAGAATGGATTTGCCATTTTTATCAACCTAGCAGTAGTATCTTAATATTAGTAGTAATAGTAGTAGTATTCAGTGAAATACACACAATCCTCTCCCTGCCACATATGTAGATTAACTTAATGATTGGACATTCAGTGCACAGGTATCAACTGTGTGTTTCTCAATCTTAAAGGTACAGGAGAATAATACTGAGAATTTCAAATCAACAGGCCTTTCACCATGTACTCTAAGAATTTGAAAAGATGCAGTTCCAACACATGCGAAAGGCACTTGTGATATGTGTGTTTGCATGCAGTTTAAGTTGTCTCTTCATGAGAAGAAAAGTTGTAGAAAAGACAGTGAAACAGTGAAACTGATACCATTCTTTATAACTTCAGAAGCATCCAGGTTGCAGAGATTCATTCTGTGGAACTCAGTATCTAAAATGTTCTAAATTGGATAATTATTTACTGAAATTGTGTAGAATGCAAAAAAAAAGTCATTTAAGCAAATGGATTGGAAATACAGGCACACAATGCATTCTAGATAAATCCATAATGGTGACAATACCTATAAATTAGGGAATTCCATCATGATAGTTGTATGCAGTACACTTACATTAAAAAATACCTGCTGGGCCATTTCCATTGGAAAAGGATAGTGTAATAAAGACAAGGCGACTACATTCATTGCAGACTGAATCTCTTACTTTGGCAGGAAAATCCCAGATTAGCAATTCGGTGAGTCAACTTTTGGCTAGCCATGCTGAATCGTAGAAATTAACTAGAAAAAGTTCTGTAAAAAAGCAGAAATAATGAATCTTCAGTTCTGTAAGGGTGAACAGCCATGCTGAATCCAAGTACAGCTGTTTTATATTTGCTCTGTGTGCATTTTGCCACCAGTAATTTTGTCATCAATTTTCATAATTTGTTTAAACATATTTGTCTTTTGGACACAAGAGGTCATATTTCATAGCTGTGATGAATGTTCTCCTTGGTCCAGCTCTACAGAATTTGCACTTAATTAATTGCACAACCTTTCATTTGACAGACTGTTCATTTCTAATAGCCGGATACTTTCAAATAGTTGTATGGAGATAGGGAAGGAAGAAGAGAAGTAGTTCTGAAGTAGTTTCAGTAATTTAAATCATACAAAAATTGGTTGTTATTTCTTTGGATGATCCATTCATTTCCTTTCAGAGATTCTTTAGAAATATTCAAGCAAAGTGAAAATCTTTGTAACTAAGTGACATCTGGGGAATGTACAATGAAGCACATTTTTGGGGAAGATTCATAGAAAGAATGATTTCAATAACTAGTAATATTATTTTAAAATGGCAGGTTATTTGACTAAACTAGGATCTGTAACATAGGTGTTCATGGGTTGGACAGACAAATGAAAACACTCATATATAAATATAATCACGGAAGTGCCACATTCACAAAGCACCAAAAGGTAAGATGAGAAACAATGGATGGAAACTAACCAAGGACAGAAGCAACCTAGAATTAATGAGAAATTTCCTAACAGTGGAAGCAATCAACCAGTGGAACAGCTTGCCTTCAGAAGTTGTGGATGCTCCTTTACGGGAGGCTTTCAAAAAGAGAATGGACAAGCATTTATCTGAAATGGTATAGGATCTCCTGCTCGAGCAGGTGGTCAGATTGGAAAACCTCCAGAGTCCCTTCCAACTCTGTTATTCTGTGTTATGTATTTCCATCAATATAACATAACTATATAACTGAAGCATTCATCTGATTACATCACTGAAGCCATGTAGTAGGTCTATGTTAGGGTCTATGACAACTCACCACAGCCAACTCACTATCACCTACTCACTGCAGCCAACTCATTGCAGGACAATGGCCATGGCCAACTCACTGCAGAACAATTCGCCATGGGACAAGAGTTACAGTAATATCAAAGAAATAGTGGAATAGAATCATTAAAGAAAGGATGCCAAAGGAGAAACAAAGTGAAATGTGAATGACAAAAATTAAAATAATGTTTTAATTATTTTCAGTAATGAAATTGAATTGTTGAATTGTCCCACAGTGAGTTGGCCATGGCGAGTTGTCCACAGTGAGTTGGCTGTGGTGAGTTGGTCATGGCAAATTGGCTATGGTGAGTTGACTATGGCGAGCTGGCTAGGGCGATTTGGCTGGGGCGAGTTGTCCCATTCTGCTGTGGTTATGATCTCGGCATCATTGCAATTTGCTAATGCCTCTTCTAATTTTATACTATGTTTATATTGGTGCCCACCCAACTTATCTGCCACTTATATATGAGCCCAGCCTTTGTGATGCTCAGACTGTTCATCTGCAGAATGAGCTTTGCTGTAAATACTTTCACCCTGGTTCACTGACATTTTAGCACCTATATTCATGCGTATGATAATTCCCCCATCATTTGCTTAAATCCTGACATGGATCATATGGGTTTTATGATAACACCACATGCTAGAGAACAATTACATTATCAAATGCTGCACCACCTGATCATTCTCCGCATTGGGTTGGAGGGGGAAACTTATGCCTACCTCCCCAGCACAGCAGATTTCATTACAAGAGCTTAACTATAATGCCTAAAAGCTTTCTTGGTTCTTAACAGGGCTCTCTCACCCATCTAGACAGCCAATATCTGGAAATGTGCCCATCAAATCTGTCTGTCAACTTATGAGGCTTTCCAAGATATCTAAAAGGCAGACAGGAAAGAATAGTCAAAGGTTAACTCTTGTCACTTCTTTGTAAATATAATTGTACTGGCAGCTTGTAAGGCAATGCATTGCTCCCTAGCAACATTTGAGTTTGTGGAAGAATTGAATGTATATTTCGGTTACTTTTCCACTTGAATGTTTAGTCCATCCTTGAACGTGTTTTCGCTAGTTTTTTTTTTCCAATGACTACACAAAAGACCGAGTTGTCTTTTTTCAAGATATTTCTACAGGTAAGGTGAAGCCTGTCGCTACCAACTTCAAAAGGAAAGAAAAAGGAAACTTACTTAACATAGTTTCATTGGTTAATTAAGGCAGATATGCAAGGTGCTTGTTTTTTTCCAAATGAAAATCTTCAATAATTTTGGCTGTGTGAAGCACCAATGGCTGTGTAAAGCACCAATAATAAAAAAGGTTGAATGTAGAAGCAGGAATCTTTTCATTAGAACTGCAGGAAGCCCTCACTAAATGGGGTCATAAATTTTATATATATGTGTGTGTGTGTGTGTGTGTGTGTGTAGGTCTTTGGTTGTTCGGGTTTTCTCCCGCGTAAAATTGGAAGTGTCTTGGCGACGAAGTGTTTCGACGAAGTCCCATTCGTCATCTTCAGGCTGGTGTTTTCAGCTTCGTGCTTTGAGCAGCAATGTGTGGTCTTAGCTGTTTCTTCCTTTTAACTGCCAGTGGGGGTATGAACTGATTGGGTGGGAGCTTGGCTGTGTTCTGATTGGGTGGAGGTGTGTTCTGAATGGTTAGGGGCTTGGCTGTGCTCTGATTGGCTGGGGGAGTGTTCTGTTTGGTTCGTGACTCAGTGGGTTTGTTTTTTTATTTTTGTTGTTGTTTTTTTAGGTGTTACTTGCTCTTTATGTTATTTTTAGTCGAGATTGCAGAGGGGTTTATGATTTTGGGCTGCCCTTGCTATTTTTTGGATTCGCGTCGTGGCGTGCCTCCTCTTCATGGAGGGTGTCAGTTTGCTTCATGTATGGATTGGAGGGGTTTAAAGTGGCTAATGATGCAGCTGTGGTCTGGCTTCTGGTTTGTGGTCGTGCCTCGTCAGCGGTGTGGCTTTGGGTTTGTTTTTTGCGTGGATGTGTGGTGGTGACATCCTGTGTGGTTTTTGTGAGTGTGGGTCTGGTATCATTTTTTGTGTTAGGGAGTCGTTTGTCAATAAGGGCCGGTTTCCAAATGGCTGGTAGGAGGGAGGTATCATCTCGCTTGTTCATGCTGTGTGGGCGTTTTTCTATCTCGATGGCTTCTCTGATTATTCTGTTATTAAAATGTTCACTTTTGGCAATGGTTCTGGTATTTTTAAACTCAATTTCATGTCCTGTGGCTTTAAGGTGTTGGACCAGGGAAGATGTTGGTTCCTCTTTTTTGACTGAGTTCTTATGTTCTTCAATGCGTGCACTTATTCTTCTGTTGGTTTGTCCGACAAGTGTCACTTGTCCCACCACATACATCGGACAAACCAACAGAAGAATAAGTGCACGCATTGAAGAACATAAGAACTCAGTTGTGGGAGAAAACCCGAACAACCGAAGACCTACATACAAATACCCGCGAAAACCTCAGAAAACATATATATATATATATATATATATATATATATATATATATATATATATATATATATATATTCAAAAGATAAAAACGAGCACCAGGAGGTAAAACAATTAACTGTTTAATAAATAAATAACCTAGCTTTCGATGGCTATATTGCTGCCATCATCGTCAGGGTGTTAAAAGCCAGAGGGTGGGGGAGCTCGTTTATAAGCACAAACGTGCCTGCACACGGCTCATAGACCTCGTTATGGGGCCCGGTCGATTGATCCTTTCATCACTCATGTCAGAAGTATTTCTGAGTTCTAAGTTCTTGCAGCTGATTACTTCTCTGGTGCGTGCGGCTCCTAGGCTGGGAGGCGAGCATTCCATGTCACTACGCACTAGAGTAACATGGGTAACTGCAGACCGATCCTGCGAAGAAATCCCAGATCTGGCTATCTTCCTCCCCCGTGTCTGATGTGTCACTCTCAGGGGGCATGCTACCCCATGCGTGCTCCCATCTTCCCCTATAGCCCCCAACCCACTGCCCTTCCGTGCATGGGATGCACAGCAGTTCGTTGCGATCTCCGTTCCTGTTAGTTTGGCGTCCGATTCAACTCTCCCTTCGGAGGAAATTCCCACTGCGATCTTCGCGCGTGCGCCCTCACGTTTCCACCGTACTACTTGGGAACGCGTGATGGGACCCTTAATGGGGCGGTTGCAGTCTGTAGGTCGGACGCCATATCGAGGAGAGGGAGGGGGAAGGGAAGGAGTGTTCGGGGCATCCAGGGCACTAGGGGGTGGGTTGCTGTTGTCAACGAATTCGTCATTCATCAGTGGGTATGCGCAGGAATTGCTAATAGCCGGGGGCACTCCGGATGGTAGGATCGTCCTTACCTCGTTGTCTATCTCTTCATTGGAACAATTGAGATTGCAAACAGTGGGGTGCTTCCTCCGTCTGGAACAAATGCGTGCCTCCCAAGTTTTCATGACCTGGTGTGCAGGATGTAACTCCACACATCGATTAATAGAGTTACAGTCTGAGAACCAAGCCTCTTTGAGGAGTCTGCCGCTCTTGGAGGCATCACTAGCAATAACCTGCACACCATTGAAATCAAACTTGTGTCCAAGCTCTACCATGTGAGTGAGGATTTGTGAATAGTG